>NW_022589723.1:27440737-27720638 GCF_004348235.1 Phoca vitulina
TGTGCCAGTAATTGGGTGATTTGCCTCCAGTCAGATTTGGTCCCGTGGGTACTTAACTGCACAAGGTTTTTCAAACACTGCACGTTAACTCGAAATTTTCCAAGAAATATTTCTGAATTAACCAAAGTGTTTAGTAATTCTTTCTATTGTTCTTCAGGAATTTGCACACCACTTGGTTATCACTGGATTTCTGACAAGACAGAGACAGAAAGTAGCGAGCCACTGTCTCAGAGGGCTTCCTCCAGCCATGGGCCAGGAAAGATTAATGTAACTCAGAATAGAATGAGACCAACTCATTTTTGCCTGAATGGCCAGATTAGACATTTCAATGCCCACTTCTGTAGGGATGTGACGTGAGAGGTAGGATAAAGGAAGAGAGACAGAAACAGAGAAAGAACCACTAGGTCCTCCTAACGTCACAGCCGAAATCGAACCTCAGAGATTTACCACATGTGATATTTCTCAAAGCTGCCTCATTTTAATAGCCACCTGGAGCATTTTGTAAAAACCACTGGGTCTTAGGTTCTTCTGGTAGAGTCTTAAATTCAGTAGGTCTGGACTGTGCCTCAGTAATCTATTCTTTTGCACAAACTCACAGAGGCCAAAACTGAGGATAAAACAGAGGCCAGAAGCAAAGCAAAAATGTTAGAGCCAGAAAAGCGATGGCCTCATGATGCAAAGATGGCCTGGGGGCAGAGGGGAACACATCCCTAACAGTATATACCCTGGGGAGTGGGAGCAGAGGGCCTGGGGTGCTAATACCCTCACAGGGAACAGAGATGTGAGATGCATCTTTGCTAGGTCAGAAACTAGAATCAAGATTGCTATTGAAACAGAGATCCATCAAAAGTGCCCCCTTCCTGAAAGCAACACTGAAAAAACTACTCTTTACCCAGGGAAACAAAAACAAAACAAAACAAAAGAAACAAACAAACTTGTCATCTACCTAGAATTCCAGATGAGAAAAGAAAAAAGTCTCCTCTAGGAAGTTAAAATCCTAAACCTATGCAATGTGCAAATGTATCCAGGTTCTGAATTTACACCAACCTTGTGCTGCAGGATGGGAACACTTCCAAACTGAAGATAAACAGACTCCCTGGGGAAACACAATCCCAATGAAGACAAATTTGCAGTCAAAAATTAGAGTCACATAAGGAAAAGGTCCACTATAATAGGGTGTAAATAACAAAAAATCAGCACCATCAGAACTTGACATAATAGAATATAATGGAAGGTTCTATAAAATAAGCAACTCTAAAATTATTAAAGATATTAAAATAAAGAAGAAATAAGGATAAATAATGAAGTATCAGAATACTATGGCAAAAAAATAGACAAATTTGGGGAAAAAAATTCTATAAAGGCAAAATAGTAGTCATTTAAAATTAAGGATGTGACACAAAAGAATGTATTTAGTATGTTTCCATTCATATGAAATTCAGTAAGAGGCAAGACTAGTCCATGATGATGAAAGTCAGAAGAGTATTTAGCTCCGGGAGGGTACTGCCTGGGAAGGACTGTTGAGAAGAGCAGGCGATATCCTCTATCTTGATCCGGGTGATGGTTTCACAAGTGTGTTCACATGGAAAGCATCATTACTGCACTGCGCATATTTTAAACCAGTATTTTAAAAATTCAATGGGCAGTTTATATAGCAAATTAGATGGAGAAGATTAGTGAGTGAACTTGAATAAAAAACAAGGAAATTGTCCAGAATGTTGAATAGAAACAGACAGAACAGCTATGACAGAGAAGAGAAATAGAAAATAAAATGAGAAGATCACTCATATATCCAAAAGGACTTTCAGAAAGAGAGATTAAAAGACAACATCAGAGAATTTTCCAGAATGAAAGAGAAGCATGAGTTATCAGAATGAATAAGCACACCAAATCCTGAGCAGAATGAATACATAAATCCACACCTAAACATATCATAGTGACCCTGCAGAACACCAGAGAGAGAGAAAATCTTAAAAGCAACCAGGAAGACAAATTACCTATAAAGAAGCAACGATGTGACTGACAGCAAACTTATCATCTGCACACGCAGTGCCTCCTATTGGTCAAAGGCCACTGCAAAGCTGTTGAAAATGTGGAGAATGGTTTTGTTTGAAATGACTGCATACGGACTGTATTTTTTTCACTAAGGCCTCCCGTGTCAAATGCACCGTCATTCGATCTTCAACAGGTCCTTACTGAGTACCCACTATGTGCCAGCCTGGCCAAGGAATATTCCTGCTCTTTAAAAGCCCCAAACTGAGTCCTGGTAAGTTGTAAATGCTGTGACGGCAGAAATATAGAAGCTCCAGAAGGCAAAGGAAAAAGGTGTCTAGCCCAGAGGAGAGAGGTCAGGGAAAGCTTCCAGGAAGAAGAAAATCCAAGCTGAGATCTGTCAGATGAACAGGATTAGCAAGTAAGGACTGTAAACTCCCTGCGACAACAGGGGCTTGTCTCTCTGTGCACAACTGTATCCCTAGGATTCAGAACAGTAGCTGACAGCCAGGAGGTGGTCCGTCAATGCTGAATGAATGAATGAATGAATGAATGAATGAATGAAGTGGCTAGAACACAGTGTAACGGAAAGCATGTGGAGGTGCAGAGGAAGCACAGCGTGTTTGAGCAGCACGGTTCAGTATGGCTACAGGACAGAGGACGCACGTAACCACGGGGAGGACAGGTGAAAGGTAGGGCTGGAACGCTAGACAAGGGCCAATTTAGGCTATGTTAAAGGGGCTGGTTTTATTCCAAGAGTGATAAGAATTCAATGAAGGGTTTAGGCAAGGAAGAGACATATTAGATTTGCATTTGCAAAAATCACTTGGGTCCTAGTGTCAATGTCAGAGAAGTTAGCACTGTTCTATAAAGAGAAAGAATACTTCCTCACCAGTAATATGATGAGCAGCTTTCAGATTTCCACCCAAAAGAGCTGGAGAGAGAGGAAAGGAGGGAGGGAGGGAGGGTGGGAGGGAGGGGGAGAGGAAGGGGGGGAGAGAGAGAGAGAGAGAGGAGGAGGAATGGAGGGAGGGAGGGAGGAAGGGAGGGAGGGGCAGAGACCGTGCGTGAGCAGGCCTAAGAAATAAACATAAAATCCTGGCTATCCAAATCCTGCAGTAGGTGTGTTTTCCAGTCAGCCCCGAGGCTTATGGCAGAGATAAAATAGGAAAGGAATATGTCCCCAGCTCCAGCTGAACATTCTGTTCAGGCTTTTCAATCTAAAAACTTCAATGTGCTGGTCGGCACCGTGGCTGTTCTCATGTTGTTTGCCCTACACTGGGCCAAACCCTGCCCCAAAATATCAACGTGTCACATGTGAGCCCAGGCAAGGCTTGCTAACTTTTATGACGTTTGAGTTTCCCCATTTTTTGCAAAAAAGCAACGAACCTGAGAAGGGTCCATGGTAATAATTATGACTCTCCCCGTGGGGATGGTCTCCTGAAAAGGGCAGCAAGCCCACAAGAGTCTGGCTGAATAAAACCATGCCCCAGCCAATGCCAAGTTCAGCAAGTTCTCCACTGGCAGCTCCGGTTAGGGCTACAAAGCACCGAAGGAGCTGGGGAGGCTCTGAGGATGTGTCGACCTTGTGTTCACGGGCTCTGCCGTGTGGTCAAATCCACATCTTTAATATTCATCATCCACGGCACACACATCTGCCAAGCTGCAAGCACAGGTTGCTCTCAACAATCGGTTAAAGTTACTTGTCAGAATTGCACGCAGGAGTTCTTCCAGCAAGATCGGACTTTCACTTTGTCTAGTCAGCCGGAAGTCAGCTAAGACGGTAAGGAAGACCATTAAATCTCAAGGAGTTCTCTGGCATGACCATCTCAGGCCTAGAAAGGGCAACAGGATACCTAAGGAATGAAAGGAAAACCTGCAACCGGAAGGATAAAGAAGCTGCCACAGGAACAGCCAGAAGGCAAGACAAAGTTTTTTTTTTTTAAAAAGGGCAATCTCCAGGGGCAGCCGTGGTCAGCTGACTTGGCTGAACACTGCACAACTCCAAGGAGCTGCCTCTGCCTAGTACAACCTCCTGCATCTGCAGATGGAGAGGAGCACAGAGATGGGAAGGGACCCCAGGGCACCGGGGCTGTCAGGTAGACACATTTATCTCGGTTAGGAGGAGGGGAGGGGGGGCACTGTGGTGGTTGGTGTGGTACGGCGTTCTGGACCCTGACTAACAGACTCTTCTAGGCCTCAGTCTTCTCATCTGCAACACGGGGTCATAATTCTTACCTCCTAGGGATGCAAGAGAATTTTAAGGATGAGCTCAGTACGCCTAGTACCTGGAACAGAGTAAGTGTTCAATAAGTAGGAGCTTCTAACTATTGTGAACCCCTATCAAATCGTATCTCACGTTCCAGGATAACTGTTCTTGCAAACTCATCAGAGATACACATACTATTTTATTATTTCATTAACCTCAGCCCCTAGTACAGTGCCTGGCAAGCATGGGAACGGAATACAGGGTTGTGCAAGAAAGGAAGCGGGGAGCGAGGGAGGTAGAGAGGGAAAGAGCCAGGGACTCTGTCTTTCATTTCTCTGCAACAGTTAGTATTGTGAATACTAACATAGTCACAAATACTGTTTGCTACAGAAAGTATTTATTCGTCATCTACTCATTCACAAAACTCCGGTTGAGTGCTTGTTGTATGCAAACCACTGTGCTGAGTTTCCTGTAAAACACAAAACTTATTTCACTGCATCCCATCCTCAAGGATCTCACAAGTCACACAGAGACTCAGATGTAAATAATCCTAGAAATGATCAACATGACAATGCTGTAACACAGTTCCAAGGAAGGCTGGCCTTCCCTGACCCATCACACCACCAAAAAAAGAGACAGGACACTTTTTTCCAAACTGGTTTCTTCTGACTGAGAGAAGGAAAATGTTCCCTCTTCAAAGCGATGGGAGGGGAGGATAAGAATGTGGTCGTGTCTGGATGCAGCTTGCTCATCCTCTGGAAGGCCTGGAGGCACAGAGCCCTGGGCGGGCCTCTCTGCCCACAGCTGCCGTATCTGAGGCTCTGTACAAAGGAGGGTCTGGGGTTTACTACAGAATGTCCTAGTTTACCTTTCTGTACAATAACCTACCATATGGATTTAACCCCAACCCCAAAGGCAAAGTTTTCCCAGGACCCGAGACGCACGCAGGGTGCGATGCTCTAAACATCACTTCCATCACTGGGAATAGTAACCAGTTTAACATCTAAATTCCAAAAGATATCACTGATGCTGCTTATAATCTGCGTGCTAAATAAAACTGAGTCAAGTTGCTGGCTTTCCTAGGTCCAGCCCTATGATGCAGTTGGAAGAATATATGTGTGTGTGAGTAAATGTGTATGTGTATGTATAGACATGTATGTACAAACACACACACACACACGCACACACACACATTTCCTGTGATTCCAACCTTTCCGAAATGTAGAATAGAGCATGGTTACAAAACATATTTACCACATGGAGATGAGGAAGGCAAATGGAGTAGCCTTTCTCCTTCATTCTACAGAACATACTAGCCAAGGACAGATTCCAGGAAATTGAATGCAGCCAAAGATGGAAACATATTGTAGGTTAACCACATTTCCAGAGTAAACTCTAAACTGGAGAGCCATTTGAGGAGCATCCAGAATACTAAGCTGCTACCCTCCATTAGCTAGGAACTTACCAAATGGAAATGCACATCCCATCCTCACTCACAATGCAAAAAGAACAGCAAATATTGAAATTACCAGAGTTGTCTAGCCTATGGTGTCTCTTTTAAGAAGTCAACAGCCTGAACACTTAAATTAGTCCTCTCCTCCTTCTACCTACCTTTCCTTCACGATTATATTTAGTAGTCTTTTTGATTCACAGCTGAAAAGCAAAGCACAAATTTCTCTGCAAGTATTTCCCTCTCTGGATTTGTTGTTGCTCATAATGGTCCTGATAACTTCCAGAGGAAAATGCTCAAAGTGATACTACCAAGTCAGGGTAACAGCCAGAGTCCTCAACTCTTGCTTCCAAGTACTTCACCACCCGATGCGTAAAACAAATGTAAAACAACAAGCAGGCCATCACTGGGAAAGCTCTTGAGTCAAGTTCCCTAATGGGGAAAGCTCACATTTATGTTAGTTCTGTATCACGGAACAGGATGTGTGGCGAGTACTTTCACATTTACTGATAGCTACTACACAATGCCCAATCACGTGTTCACTGACCCAGAAGCTCAGTCCACTGACCCAGAAGCTCAGTCCACTGACTTGGGAGGTTCCAAATGGTTTAAAACACAAGACTCCATCCTGCTCTATGAAGGAAGGCATGAGATAAAGAATTAGCATCTCTCTAAAAGAGACCTATTCTTTCCCCATATGGAGTAGGCTACTGTTGAGAAGTGCCCCACAGGGGAAAAATAAGAGAGAGAGAAAACACTTACTCTATTCCATCAGCTGATGACTGGATAAACAAAACGAGGTATATCCATACAATAGAATAGTACTGAGCTATAAAAAAGGACTGAGGTATCAATATCAGCTACAACATCAATGAACCTCAAAAACATGATGCTAAGTGAAAGAAGACGCAAAAGACCGCATATTATATGATTTATTTAAGTAAATGTCCAGAAAAGGCACATTTGCAGAGACAGAAAGTAGATTAATGGCGGTCTTCAACTGGGAGTAGGAAGAAGCAGTAACAGCAAATGGGCATGAGGGCTCTTTCTGGGGTGACAGAAACATTTTACAACTAGATTGTGATGGTGGTTGTACAACTCTATAAGTTTACTAAAAATCACTGAATTGTACAGTTAAGAAGGGTGAATTTTATGAGATGTAAATTATGCCTCAACTTTTAAAAATGGTAGAAACAATAAGGAAAGTGTATTCTTTGTGGATCCTTGAAAAAGTTGGGTCTTTGTCTTGAGGTCAAAGAATGACAGAGATGGCAGGAACCTGTAGCTCAGTGTGTTCCTAAGCTATACCTGGAGTTCACCTGAAGAAGGTGAGGCAGGGGGTGGGGGCTGGGGAACAGTCAGTTGCTCAAAGCCACTTACATAATTAATGGTGGAACTGGGATCAGAACCTAGGCCTCTTAATTACTTGCCCAGTGCATTCTCTGGTTTAAGATCTTCATTATTGTGCTCAAACTCCCAGGGCATTAACCATACAGATAATAAAATGTATTCACAAACAGATGTGCTTCAGTCGAAGATTGATATGTTTTTGGAGTACATACCATACTGGATAATCTATGATTTAGTTATTCTTTGCTTGCATTTAATGCTTATATATTTCATTTTTTTGTTGTCTCAATGTTTGTCTTTTACATGGACTCTATGCTTGTGTACACCTTTAAATCAAAGATTCTTTCCTTACCCAAAAGATTCATCTATGAGTTTTTTAGAAGCTGAATCAACTCTGAAAGTCTCACTGCTTTCAGTATAACCAACAGCAAACATTCTAATTCAGACCTAGCCACAGGGGCTTGTCTTCCTAATAGAAATGTAAAATAGATCTTTATTTGCCACAAAATTAAAATGTGATCCAATTATGCAGAATACGAAGGAACTTGTTGAATTACAAAAAAAAAGAAAGAAAAAAATCACACACACTAATTTAAAACAATGATACCACAGCCTTAATTACCTTGGGTTTTACTACTGTAGCTTTCAAACAGTACCAGAATAGGATGAGACACAGCCATGCCTAAGATAAAACATACACAGAAAAATAGGACTCTGTTTAAACAAACAAATGAACAAGTTAAGAATTTTAAACAACTTTTTAGAGATAACATCGACCACCCTGAAAGTCTTTAGTAGGCTTTAAGCGTCAACCGATGTGTTCCCCGCAAATTCATATACTGAAGCCCTTAGCCCCAACGTGATGCTCTTCGGAAGGTAATTAGATTTAAATGAGGTCAGGAGATTGGGGTCCCCGCGATGGGATTAGTGCCCTCAGAAGAAGAGGAAGAGACTCCAGAGCTTCCTCTCTCCACCATGGGAGGATATAATAAAAAGCCGGCTGTCAGCAAGCCAGGAAGAAGGCCCTCACCAAGAATCAAATCTGCCAGCACCTGGGTCTAGAACGTCTCCATTTCCAGAACCAGGAGAAAATAAAGTTCTGTAGCTTAATCTACCCAGTCTATGGTATTCTGTTATTGTAACTGGGGCGAAGACAACCAAATACTTACGTTACAGTTATGCAGACTTCAGTACTATTCATTACAGCGATCAAGGTTAAGTGGTTATACAACATCCCTTTCTCAGGAACTGGATCAGGGGTTAGTTATTCGTGTGCATTAAAGTATGTGAGAAAATATTTAGCCTTCCTAAATCTGCATTTTGCAAGGGCTATTCTTGCAGTGACTTACTTATACATTTATAGCCTATCTCCCAATGCTTTTGCCTTGGCATAAAGTGAAAATTAAAATAGAACTGCATATTTAGCTCAACTTTCCTGTCACAGAACCAGCCCTCAACTTTCTAAAATGTATGACTTTAGCCTCAAAATGATGCCTATCTCCAAACCGCTTCACTTTTTAGTTGTCTGTATACACAGGGGCCAGGCGCATGGATGCTCCCAGGAGGCTGGGGGTTCCCCAAGAGGCAGATGTCTCCTCCTCTGGAACACGGTGGGGAAAATATGCAGTTAACGAAGAAGGGCAGAGCTCCGCTGACCAGTCTGTGTGGAAGCTCAGATTTTAAATATACCGATGACCTCACACTCAAGACACTCCAAATCACCCCTAGGGATCAAACTTGTGCAGCCAGTCTTTCTCTAACAAAGACCAACACTCTTCCCCGGTCCACCTGAATGACCTGGGTGATACCTAAAGTGGGCAGGAAAATTCCACAACAGAAGGCAGTGCGTGTGCAATGAGGCCTGTCTGAGCCCTCAAGCAGAGGATCTTTGGTTTGGTTAAGGAACAAAGATCCTGTCTCAAACCACAGGGGGTAAGCCCATATCTATTAGAGCAGAAGAAAATAAAATCACTTCATATGCACAACTTCTAAATGATCAAATCCTACACATGCCCCAATCTTCTCAAATGACTCAGTTCACCTAATTTGTGGAAGAAAAAGGCAGAACTGGCAATCCAGAACTGTCTGAGGTAAGCTAAAGCTATAGATACCTCTTCCTTTGGAAAAAGAAAAAAAAAAATACATTCATTGAATGTTAATCCTCAATGTTTTGCAAGCTGACACAGGACCCCCAAAAACATAACCTAACCTATGCTTCTTCATCAGAGCTATAACTCTCTTTCTGCATCTCTGCACAGAAAGGCCATGGCCCTCGGCTTTCACTCTTGGGATGGCGGCCAGAGCAAGAAAAGTCAAGCTGGAGAACACTCCTCGGTGGTTCTCAGGTAACCAGCTGGTTAGATTTCATCTTGTGGGGTTAGCTTTGCCTCGCTAGCAAAGGAGGCGCTTGGCCTGGGCTTCGAACGATTTCTGTTTAGGTCTCCTCAGGGCTCAATTCTAAACAGCCCAAATAAAGGCTCTGCTGTCCTGAAGGGCACCTTTCAAGAGAAACAAAAATAGGACGCTCGCTTAACAAAAGGGGACTGTTTGGCCACCAACGTCCTGAACGGGGTCTGACCGTAGAACTGGAAGGGCTTTCTGCAAAGTTAAAAAGACGGAGAAGAAAAACAGCAGCAAGAAAAGAATCATCACAAAATCACCCACTCCAAACCCTCCTTCCCCCTCAGAAGTGCCAGCGGATAAAATATAAACCTCTTTGAAGAAAACTCCAGCCGGAGCTCAGCTTTCAGATTTTAGAAGACACCGGCCTCCCAAGGCCTCCCCACTGTCAGATCAAACACACACAAAATGGCTCCCTGATATTTGCCCGGTTTCCCCCATACCATAAAAAACAGGCTTTCGTTTTAATCTACTTACCACACTGTGGGTGAAGGCCTCTAATTTCACAGCACAGAGATAACACAAATAATTCATATGACATATTAGTGGAATATCTACAGGGAAAGTATTTAGTCAGAGCTCACTGAAAACAATGGGGAGCTCAGCTGCCGCCTCAGAAGGCAAAGGAATGGCCCTTCCCACAGGCAGAGCCCCTCCTGTCACACTCACTGGAGTCAAAGTTAAGTTCGGCCTCTTAGTATCCAAGTTGTTTTAAGTCAACAGGTCTCCCTAATGACGCAGCAATTCTCTAGTCCCTTCGTGGGCGGTGACATTAGCAACTCCCTTCCAGGACCTCCAGAGGCTACTCCATGTCCACAAGCCCCTTGAAAACACCAAGTGCCACAAACACAGAGCGGCAATCCCACCATAATCATCATCACCACCATCGTCTGCCCCGCCAATAAACACTTGTGCCTTTCTGTGTCTCTCTCAACTACAAAAAAAAAAAAAAATCTCCCATTTAGTTTCCCATGGTCAGACCCATCCTTTGAAGTTCTCACACCCTTTCTCAAGACCCTCTTTCAACTTTCCCTCCCACGAAGCCTTTCTCCCAGGGTAATGTGGAGACCTCTCCACAGCTACTATTCATTCTACTTCTCCCAACCTTGAGGTTCTGCCAAGCGTGAGGCAGATTCCCTTTAGAGACAGGATAAATCAATGCTGAGCTGTGTAGAAAGTTTAAAAAAAGGGGGGGGGAGGGGGGCAACAACTCTACAATCATCAATTAGACATGATGGGAAGGAGACCACCATCAAAGCAGATAAAATTCAAATGCAACCTGCAGCAGCAAAGGGTATTAGAACCTCACTCTAACTTTAGAGACATTCTTGGTGGGGTGTTTTGTTTTTGTTTCTTTTTAATGCCTTTGGTATACGTGAAATTCCCGAGTCTAAAGCCAGTTTTTTGAGATACTTTTCTCTGTTGAGGCATCAATCCATCCCTTTCACTTTCTCAACCACACCCACTTGGACCTTCGGGCTTCTCTTCTCTTGACGTAAACATGTACACATGTCCTGGTAGAAAAATTTCACCTTCCAATCCCCTGTTAAAAACACCACTCCATAACGCCTACAGCCCAGCTGTCCCTCCTGAGCTCCAGGCCCTTGTTAAAATACTGGTTTTCCTGATTCCCCGGCTAACACTCTCCCTGCCAGCCCCCGATCTCCAGCTGCCCATGAGACGCTTCCCCAGAACCTCCAACTCAGCCCTGGGGACCCGGACCTTCTCCCCGTTCACATCCCACCCCAGACTGTCCCAGCCGGTAATTCTACCCAGCTCAGGTACCGAATGCTGCCATCACCTCCCTTGTGAGCCTACAATTTCACCTCCCGGGAAATGCTACCTCGGAGCCCACCACCCCCACCCCCCACCCCCACCCCGCCCCGAGACCTGGCCTGCACTGTATCTCTTCAGAATTGTCACAGCGATCTCCTAACTTGGCTCCTTATCTACACTGTCAATTTTCCACCCCAACTTCAAACACAGTTATGCTTAAGGACCTTATCAAAAAGAAATCTGATATTTTGCACTTGCTCAAAATTTTGCATAGGAAAATGTCCAAGATGCTTACCTGGGCCCCTTTCTCCTTTGTCCAGCTTCATCTCCTGGTCCCTGCCAACATACTTCATGCCCCGGCCGAGCTACACCTCGTTCACCCTACCTGAATGTGCCGGGAACTTCCATCTCGTGTATCCTGGCCCAGGACGGGCTCTCACTTTTTGTCTTCGAGGTAAATCTCTCCACATTTTCCCCAAAACTAGGCGAAGCGACCTTTCTCAGTGAGCTTTCCCTGACCCCTCATGAGGGGAGTTCTCCCTCTTCTGTGTGCTACATATTAGGTAAGTATCTCTGGTTATAGCACTCTCCACATTTTTTGAAATTACTGTGTCTTTCCTGCCTGTCAACTCCCTTAACTTGTACCTCCACTGAGCGGCACGTGACCTGACACACAGTAAGCGCTCAATAAATACTTGATGAATGAAGGAAAGGAGGCAATATATGGCATCACCTTTAAACATCTGAAGCTTTCGAAGAATATGAGATGTTCTTGCCTCATCCCAGTCTTCCCTCTGCTTGCACATATTGATTCTAAACTGCACGGTCACTAGCATCCTGAGAGCACTCACTGAGCGCCCAAGTGACAGACAGAGAAATGGGACAGAAGACTCGAGACAATCTACAACGCTGCCCTCCAGGAACTGAGACCAGTGAGAAGACAGACACACCAAAGCAGCAAAATATGAATTCAATAAGGACTCTAACTAATGAGCGATAAAACCAGAGTGTGTTTGCTCCTAAGAAATAATAATGGAAAAGACTAATTAATAAAGGGATGTTGTCAAACACCATGGTCATTTTCATTATAACATTTTATTAGGCGCAATAGGATATTGATATTTTTTCATTGAGGTTTGCAATAAAATTTCTCCACTAAATATATCCTTAATCCACATGCCAGGCATTGATGCTGGGTGCTCTCTCCTCAAATGCTCGTGGAGTTTAAAGTCAACATTGTTGATCTGTGATACAGCAAGCGCACAGTTGTTTAGGAAGCAAATTTGCTTTCAACATTTTGGTCATCAGAGCAAGCATGATATATATTAAAGTTAAATATATTCTAAACTACATATAATCTCATCTCTTTGGATGAGGTCCTTCTGAGGTTCCAGATTACCAGGTGGTGGTATTGACAACGGTGCAAAAGCAAAACTCCGGAACAGAGGGAGGGAAGAGATGGAGATGACAATAAAATCTCTTCTAGAAGGCCACTGCAGGAAAATCCCTTCCAGATGGCCACTGCACAAAAACATGGGAAGGGAGGCTTCGATGCAGCAATCCAGCCTGGAGATGCCCCAGGTAACTCTTCAGAAGCCCCCTGGAGATACCTCCCTGAGAGCTGGAAACTCACACGCAATGCCAAATGACCCCACCCATACAGTGCTCTTAGGAGTGAAGGGATAATGTCACTGGAACCACGGCAAAGCCTAACAGAGTCATGGACTTTCTAACTTCTATGTCCCACGGGGAGCAACCACACTGGATGCTGCCTTCTCAGATCCTGTTTCTGCTCTAGGGTTAGCTAATGACTTAAGGCATAAAAATATGCCTCTATCTTTGCGCTGTGGAGGAAGTCCTTTGGCCAGTGTCCTTCCTTGGGAGACAAGTGACAAAATACAATGACCCTCGTTCCCGGGCCTTAATGTTTCTTTCCCAACCTGACAAATATCAATGAATAGAGGTTCTCAGACATGGTAATAAGGACCAAGAGGCTGAAACAAATAGACGAAGCCTTGTTTGCAAACCCTGTCCTAGATCCCCTATTGACCTAGCCTGCCATAACTGACATCCCTCCCCATCAGGTCAGCCAACTTGCTGTAAGGCAAAAAGAAGGCAAGCATTTTTATGCCACGGTCATCACGGATTTTCTGGATCTGCCTGACGGGCACAATATATGTGTGTGCCTGTGTATATATGTGTATGGACATGTGTGTATGTGCGTGTATATACAGACATCTACATTTACATTTAAACATAGAAAGATGAACTTTTTCACTAAATAATGGCTTATTTTCACTAACTATTCAATATTAAAGGATTGGGGCTTCCCAGCTAGAGTCTGTTTCTTAAAATCCAGCTACTCTACGCCTGTACGTGCGTGTGTATTACCCACACTATCACAATACAAATTAGACCAAATAGATGCGTAATTAATGGTGTAATTCACTTTACAATGGCACTATTACTATGGCATTACTCTATTTTCATGGCTACTGCGTTATTAGAACTGGCTTCCAACATCGAGTGAAGAAATAAAACAACCTAATCAGAATGTCAGTTAACTCTGTAAAAGTCATGTAATATATCGAAACAAAAACATTTTCACATCCAAGAAAGACCAGTTTCCACTTTAGGTTCACTTCCTCTTCCTTGCTAATGCTTCTACCTACTATACTTTGACCTATCCTAGTCCAATTATAAGCCAAAATCAATACAGGACCCTCAGCAAGTTTAACTGATTCTCTAAGAAAGGATATTCTAATCCATCAGCACATCCTCCCCTTATGCTAACGTTATTTCCCCGGGTTTACCCAACCCCATGGTGGTACCCGTAACTACTCTTTCTCACACTGCTCTCTCTCATCAGCTCAACTACTGTAACAGCAGAGCAATTTCGAGCAGGTTGTGAGTCTCTGAGAGTATTGCTTGCAAAGTGCATGTAAATTATTAGATTACGTTACAAGTGAAAGACTCAGCAGTGGGTCACCGTAGTGGGGCATTAATGCAGAACAAGTTGAATGGAACCCTCACAGACAAGCTTCTCCAATGTAATTTTTTGGCAGGGAGGAGAAAGTGAGTAAAGGGGAAGGGAGGGCAGGGAATGATGACGGGTTGCTGAGAAATGAGGCGTGAGAGAGCTCTGGAGCACAGTGGGAAGGAGGGCACTGCCACGGCCTCAGTGGCTGGAGCAGGCAGCCGGCAGCGTGGAAGGAACAGCAAGGGTGGGGAGAGGGGACAGGCAGACAGGGGCCCTCTTCTGATTCAGCGGAGGCTGTGGGGTGTCAGCTCAGGGAGCCCAAGTGCCTAATGGGGTTGAGCTTCAGGGATTCATCCTCATAAGCATCCAATCCACGGTGGCTGAGCTGAGTGAGGGGGGCAGAGCCAGTCAGGGAAGGGAACTAGCAGCAAGGTTTTCGATGCCTTCTCATACTCTTGTTTATTTCATAGAGCAACCCATCAGAACCGAGGAGGAATGATCTAAGGAAAGGGAGTCAGACACCTGAAGAAGAGACAGGTGAGAGGAGGCCAGAGGGCCCCTGTTTCTGTATGTGCTCCATTATCACCACCATCACACACCAGGCGTGCCGGGCATCCTGCGAGGGGCCGCACATGCCTAATCACAGGTGGTCCTCAACCACCTTGGGAAGCCAGCATCATGAACATCTCGTTTTCAAGCGATGAAAGAAACAGACTGAGCGGTGAATGCACTTACCTAAGGTCACACGGCTAGCACCCAGCATACCTGGGCCTCTGGCCCACGTCTGTCTCACTCCCAGCATGCTTGTAATAAGCATGCATGCTGTTTCCCAACACGTCTGGCCTTCATCTGAGTTGCTCAAGACCGGAGCACGCCTGAACCTGCCACTGAGGGGAGGACTGGTGGTTCCAAGAGAGACAGAAATGGGACAAACGGGCAGCTGGGTCCAAACCCAAGGCCCAGCTGGAAGCTGAAGCAAGCAGAAGCTGTGCTTGCTGAGTCGGGAAGCACAGAGCTCAATCTACTGAACAAGTGGCCGGCGAGGCAGGGCAATGTGACAGAGATTCTCTGCACAGTTGATGGAGTACTTACTTTTTGCAAAGCACTGTGCAGGAGTGAAAGAATAAACCATGGTGCTGGTCTTCTTGGGGAGACTAGTTACCTCTCTGGGAAGTAACACTATAAGATAACAGAAAGGAACCTGGCAAAGAAAGAGGTTGCATGCTTACTGCATGAGCAAGGTCCACATGACTGACAACTGAGGAAGACGGGTCACGAGAACTGCAGGAGGGAGAAGGTGAGTCTTATCTCCTAGCCTTATCGAAAACGATTGCAGGCTTTCAAGAAGCAAAGAGAGATGGGGGCAGAAGATGGGAGATGGGGTTGGGAAGAAGAGGGGAAGGGTGAACGCATGTATGAGGAACAGGACTAAAGAAGGCCAAGGCCAAGACACATGTAGAAGAGAATCATCAGAAGTAACCCAGACCTTGGGCTTCACTGAGAGATACCACCCCTAGCATGCAAGATCCAGGAAGGCAGGGATCTGCCCTCTCTCATGTGCTGCTTTTTCACACACAAGGTGCTCAGCAAATCTTCGTGGAATGAAAGAATGCCACCCTCAGGCTTTCCCTCAGTGACATCAAATCCAAGCAAAGGGGATCCCAGAATCTACATTCCAAGCCAGGCTTGGTGGATACATGTCTAAATGTAATAGGATATTAACGAGCATGTGCTGAAAGTGGCATGAAGATACCACATGACAAATAATAAGTATTTACATTATTTTTCCCTCCCCCACCTCCTCCCTGAAATCATAATGAGTAACACCTGGAGTCCAACATCAGTTACTGTGGAAACACTCCATGCCTCCGACTGCCAGGCCACGGCTCACAAAAAGGCTGCTTCTACCTCATGCCCAGGACAGGGTTTTTAAAATTGTGAGAGGCAGCCCATAAATAGATCATGCAACCAATTTGGTGGCTCGTGATTTGGATCTTGTCTTTAAATAACAGAGCAAAAATAACAGTGCATCCCAGGTAAAGGATAAATGTTTTACACGAAAAGTTTATTGCACGCACGTGTGTGTGTGTGTATGTGTGTGCGCGCGCGCACTGGCTTACAAGGTATTATTTCCTCTCATTGTAGGACACGGTATAAACACTTAAAAGACACTGCCCTAGAGGGGCAAGAGATTCCAATATTGGACATTTCTTTTTCATATTCAAGCTGAATGACCCTTGTTTTCCTGACAATCCTGGCTGAATGTGACCGTCAGAGGTATTGCTCTTTGGGCCAGTAAACTTGGCCCATCCTAAAACATCAAGAAATTCTATGTAACATACTAAGTTCAGAATTAGTTCCTTCAAAGTACCCCCAGTTTCACAACATACAAACAATCTTTTTGGAGAAAAAAAGTAAGATTTATTTTTTTCTAGTTACAAAAGTAATACACGTATAAGGCAGGAAAGTAAAAAATACAGAAGAGCACAAAGAAAAAAAACTCACACCGGAAATAACCATTTTATCATTTCATTACTAAGGTGTACGTGGGTCCATATTAATACACACACACACTATAGTTTTTTACAAAAATGATGTCATTCTGTGCACACTGCTATGAAGGTTATTACTTTTCACTAACAGATGACATTTTCCCCTATCAAGAGAGATTTTTCTACTACAACAGGATTTTTACTGGCTACATAGTATTCCATGGGTGGAATTGCTGGTGCGCATCTCTGTAAAAGGCACTTGCCTTACACCCTCTGCCTTGGGAAAAGCGGGCAGCTGCCAAGAGCCAGCCTCCCCCACTCCACCCTCTGGCTGCGTCCAGCTCCAGCAAGCATCACTGCCCAGGCCGGGACCAACGACGAGATGCTCCCCTCCAGAGCCTCTATTTTACGTTCTACCGATTCAGCAGCACGTGAGACACCAGCACTATCTTCACTATGCTTTAGAATGGCTCTATTAATACCACCCCCAGTTCACTGGCTAATTTTGCTACAATAATAAAAATGCCCAGTGGGATTGGAAAACATAACCATTATTGATAATGTTCCATTATTGATGCACAACCAACATAACGTGCACGGACTTCCACACACATCAACCACCTCCTGCTGGATGAACTTGTGTACACACTGTAATATCCTCAGGGGGCTCTCCTGGGGGGGGCAGGAACTTGATTCTGTACCTTACTGGAATTTCTGAACATCTTGGCACAGCACATGAGTGGAAGGAACACCGGAAGTAGAAGACCCGTATCCCTTGCTACTTACTAGGAATGGGACCTCGAACGCATTATTAGACCTCTGTGGGCGTCAGTGTAAAGGAGGAAGGCCAGGCTGGATGATTCATAAGGCCCCTTCTGGCTCTAACAGGCTTTGGCTAATAAAGCATGACCAGTGCCAGCATCATGAGCACACACCCTTGAGCTCGAGATTAGGAAACTCGCTAGAACCTCTCAGCGTCGCATCAGTTCTTCTACTGATTTTCTGTAGGGCCTCAAGAAATTTGAGAGCCTCACTAATCTTCAACCTTCCTCCTTCACGCTGTGAAATTTTGAAATTTTACATCTTCCAGGTTAACAGACTGGTCTCCGGAAATTGTCAGGGTTCCCGCTTTCTGCATCCACGTGCTCGTCAGAAGTGGGCCACAAGTGCTGGAGAGGGTAAAATGCAACTCGCACCTTCACACTTGTCCTCACTGGTCAACTAATATGATCACTAAAAGAAGAATCATTTTTGATTATCAAAGTGTTTCCCTTGCCTTTGCTTTCCAATGCTTCATTACCCAGACAATTGAGAGCTACGGGCAGTTCATCCTCCCAGATGCCCTGTCCTTTCAGACATAATATCCCCATCACACAAACGTTCCTGGGAGTACACGCTGTATCCTTACCACGGCCTTCTTACCATACACTGGCTTCATGGACTGTACAGTGAAAATGAAAAGCAATACAGTTTATTGAAGAGTTTTTAGATTTGCTAAATATACCCTTGTTTCTTCTGTGATTTGTATGTTGAAAATCCATTAACTGCTATACAGACAGTCTTCCCCAGGACTGGCATCGATCACATGGGATGAGAGAAGCCTCTCTGCTTCTGGAAGGGCAGAATCACATCTGGTTGTCTTCTCTCCGTCTTTGTCCATTTCTTCAGGTTTCTTTAAAACTAATTGGAAGAGTCAATAAACATGCCCGCCAATTCCCTTAACACACTAGGAAGCAGATCATCATGCCCTTCAGAACTGTTCTTGTTCTGTGTTTCCAAGTATTCCCTTACCTGCCTTTGTCAATTGGCATTCTCGACAAGTTCGTCATAACTTCTCAAAGTGTCAACTTTTCCTCTTTTCATTGCCCTTGTTAAAGATAATTTAAAATTAGAAAGTCACATTCCCCGCCATTTCAGAGTCAATGCTAATTTCATTTTCCTTTGCACCGAAGTCTCCTTCCCTCTAGGGATTCCCTTCCTCGTTCACAGCCCCCACTCCCCAGCCCCAAACAGGCATTCTTCATCCCTGTATGCACTGTTCCATTCCCCTACTGTACCCTTCTTATCTCTCCCCCAAAATACTTCACCCAGTGAAACACACTTTAGCTTGTGGTTCTCCTTCCTTCACTCCACTTCTGAGAGAAATGTCTGTGTCTGGAGATTGTAAAGTCACCTTCAGGAAAGAGGCATACAGTTGGCTGTCAATTAATCAGGATAAGACAGAAAAAATTACATCGTGTGCAGCTTTGCTTCTCAGTACATGCATTTATGCTTTGGGGATCAAGAGGATTTCTCCCACACAACCTAAAATTCGTATTTATGCCTTTTGTTTGGCTATAACTAATTATCTACCTAGCAGCACAGTAGTTAATAGTCTGGATTATTTAAAGCAGTGATTACCATAGCTCATTATAAATTCAAGTGTTGGCCCCTCATTTTCCCCCCATTCTGTTTCACCTCTATCCTTTGCAATCTGCCTATTTATCCTTGGTAGCACTCTTTGCTCATAAGTCCAATAATTTTATATTCTGTAATTTTTAGCCCCACATCTAGTTTGACATATAGATTTTTAAGCCAGTTTATTTTCCCCCATTAAGCACGGACCCAAACGTCACCATTCCTGTCACGTATACAATTCCATCAAGTTTCAGAGTGTCATTTATACACAATTTTATTTCTTCTTACTTCTTTCACACACGCCTACCACTTACGTACAGCAACTTCACTACATTCATATTTCATAAACTTCATCAGTATTCAGCCAAATCCTCCCCCGAAGTAAGCTAGGTATTTTTAACAGTGCGCTGCCTCTTTCACAGGCTTGAGGATCCTGTACTAAGTAGCACCCTTCCTTGCACCCCAGACGAGTTTCATCTATGATGGTCGGTTCGTGGATGGGGGAACTTCCTGATTATTTCAAAAAACTTTCAGATAGTTCACAACCAAAACTCAAATGCCCAGTAACATTGCTAGAGATGATTCGAAGCTGGGAGATTATAAATCCTCTATGCCACACACATTCCCACTCTGTTCCAGCCTCTGACTGAGCTTCGGGGAGAACAGCGCTGGTACAGAAACTCCCTGGCCTGGCCTGCAGTCCTCCGGCACCTTCAAGGGTGTGGGAGACCTGTACTCTCAACTGGTGGTGGACCCTGGAGAGGGCTCTGCAGCTGGCCACCAGGGCCTCAGTTCTGTGGACGAGACAATCACCAGGAAACCACAGGGCCACGCCATTGTCAATGTGCCACAGCACATACTGTGATAAGACAGTCTGTAATAATGACATGTCAATGAAGGCCATAAACATCTGGTAGGGGAAGAAAGGAAAAAAAAAAAAGCAAAAAAACAAAAAACAACTGTTCTTCCACCAACACAAGGGAACTGTTACCTGTAATTCCTTTTCATGTTGGCACATAAAAGCGGGAGCAAAAAGCAAGCCACGAGACGTGGCTCATTTATTCCTCATCACGCTCCATTCCCCTCTTCTACGGACTTCTCTAAACAATTTCCTTGATGTCCTTACACCAAAAACAAAACAACAACAATAATAATAATAATAACTGGGCTGTCACAAAAGAACACCACGACCCCTAAGATGAATTTGCAACGCTGTGACAACAAGGATATCAGAAGATAACCACAGACTACCATTAAATCACATGGGACGGCCCTGAGAAAGTCAGCCTCTGATGGTGCCCATCCTGGGCATGCCTTCCATACTGGTCCAGTGAACAAAGGCCCAAGCTTTAAAGGAGAATTTCCTTTGGGGGAATTTAAATGTTCTTTATTGATATTCTTGAAAGTCTTCCCTCCAACCCTAGAATTTCCTAGTTTTTAGGATTTATGATACCTTCTCAACATATCTAAGGAAGAGGCAAAATTAGCCGATATTTCTATCTACCATTATTACATGGGGGCGAAGTTACATAGTGCTATGGTAATACATTACATAACTTACTTGTAAATACAACAGTCTTCCTAAACATCTAAGCATGATTTTACATCCTCTGTTAACTGCAGGGAAAGCGTTAAGGCTCTAGATTCAGGTTGAAATTTTCCTAGAAAGTAAAAACCTCAATTAACCAGAATCAACTAATTAAAGTGAATTTCCATTTTGCTCCTTGCAAGTTAGAGACCAAGAAAGGCAAATAACAAAACATACTGATATTGAGGATTTAACAGAGAAAGAAAACAATTTCCAAGCTGGGATCAGGGCAGATTTAGTCCAATCTCTGACACTGTCCCCATTCACAGTTCTATAATGTACAATCAGAATTCATCCTCAGAACAGTGACCCTATGGCACTGTAAGATCCTCAAACCTCAAAGAAAGATTCGATTACATTCCCCATGTTCTTTCCTAGGGTAGGAAAGGGGACCAGTACATTTAAAAGAAACATATTCAAAGAGAAAAAGGAAAGATCCGGTTAATCTACTGTTAGCCAGAAAAACGAATTCACCAGTAATGCCTTGGCACTCTTATAGAAAAATCATGATTTACTGTATATTAATCAAGACTTGAACACTGATTATCTGGAGAATTTTTTTAAAGCATTAATTCAAAATGATTCGCTTTTATTTCTCTTAACATATGGTTTAGTAAGGTGAGTGAAAAATTGAAAAGCTCGTTTCCAAACCAACACTTCCCATTATGAATCTCACACACACACACACACACACACACTCCCCTCCGCAAAAAAACCAAAACATTTCTTTGTATGATAGAAGAGAGAACAATACAGAGAAAAAGAGACAGAGAGAGAGAGAGACTGTTCCTAAATTCTCAATGAGGATGACAGTCTTCATATTCAGAAAGATATTCCACATTCTAGGTTGGGGTTCACTCTGGTACCTTAAGGCCTTTCAAAGCAGACTGTTGTTGCTCTGGAAAAATCTATCACTAATCTAGGATGATTGGTCAGGAATCTCCCTGAGGGAGTGGACGACATCTACCTCAGAGTACCTGAACAATGGCTCACGGAAGACAAAGAGCTTAAGCAGCAGGTTATGTCATATGAAGAGAGCTGGGTTTTCTAAAAATTTTAGTCTCTGGCACAAGGGCAGTCACATTATAATTTTTCCCCAGACACCTGAAATGTCATTATGTATTTTGCTTCTACAAACACGTAAGTACATATGTAACCTAAGAAGCACAATTCACCAAGTAGACTAAGACCATGGATGAGGGCAGAGAGGAGCAGCACTCTCAGAAAAAGTGGCCTACGCCGTAAGAGACTGTGCCACACAAACAGAATTTTCAGTGACATCCAACTCAAGTCTGCCCTTCCAACAACACACCCCAACTTTCTGGAAGCAAAAATGGGAACATGTGGAGAAAAGTGTGCATCTCCAGTCAGAAGTGACAAGAGTGTTGGCCAAGGAGAAGTAGCCACGGGCTTGTCTCACTTGCATTCCAACGGTTAGCTCTGGACAGGGGTCGGTTTGCTTCCAAAAGCAATTCAGCTGTCCCCCCAAATCCTCAGAACGTTTCCCCTGGAGGCACAACCACCACAATGAATATTCTCGAACCTCCCTGCAATCCCACCTAGCAGCCTGGTGTGGAACTAGCAGTGTGTGCTGCACCCCCGACCCCCGACCCCCACCACCACCTCTGCTGCCTTGAAAACATGAGCTTAAGGGTCTCAGGGGAGGGGGCTTCCACGCAGACTCTCTATTTCAGTTTTGGAAATGGAGGCATTTTCTAGAAAAAGCCAAGGCTCCTCATGATGCTGGTAGGTTCTGGAAAATTCCAGCAGGTGGCTAACATAAAAAGAGTCTGCTATACACGGTTTTTGGCCACTCAGGATTTGACTTCTGGATTAATAATCCAATTCTTTTTAAGAAAGAAGGGGGGGAAGCAACAGGAAAGGTTATCATAACTATCACCAAATGCATTTTCTAAAACTATTCCAGTACATTTTTTAAGGGTATAACTATAAATGTTTTTATGAGCAATTTACCGGAAAATTAAAGTCCCTTAGTTTAAAAAACAATTATTCCATCCCTCTG
Organism: Phoca vitulina; assembly: GCF_004348235.1. Taxonomy (NCBI): domain Eukaryota; kingdom Metazoa; phylum Chordata; class Mammalia; order Carnivora; family Phocidae; genus Phoca; species Phoca vitulina. The sequence goes on from NW_022589723.1 coordinate 27,463,395, forward strand.
GCAAAGGATTTTATGTCAGCCAGTAGCTCTTTCAAACTATGGGGCATCACTTGGTCACTGTGGAGAGCCTGGTCCGTGTCAGAAAAGTTGATCTGAGAATCAATGTCTAGAAAAGGCTATAAACTACCAGGCAAGAAGGACACCTACCTGAAAGTGAATCAGCCAAAACAGAAAGGGGGACGTGAAGGCCAAGCACTTTGGTTTACGTGGTTCTAGAAGTCCTCAGGGCTACCAATAAACTACAGGCCTTGTTAACTGATTTTAAATCAATCTAAGCTGAGCCTCCAGGGGGTTCAATCTCAACCCAACTGAGCTTTTCAGTGTTAATCCCATCTTTTGGTTTCGATTTTTCCCTTAGGTCGGCCTGCCCTAAAAGCCTTCAACCTGTAACACTGGTGTTCCAAACCAAGTGCGGGCCACACAGCCCTGTGAGGATAACTTTAGGAAAGTGAAATATGTAAGCTTCTGGCATGCATATAATAATGAGATTCTGGAAAAGGGTTTTTAACAACAGTTATGTCACAATGCTTATGGCTCCCTGAAGTCCCTGAAAGCCTTGTAAAATTAAAGATTCGCTGTGGGTTTTTTTTTTCCCCTGCTTCATTCTTACTTCCCATGTTGCCTCTTGCCTTTCTTTTTTGCCTTTCATTGTGTTGTAAAGATGGTACTGAATGACACCAGCCATCATCAGTACCACCTAGAAAACGGGGCAGTTTCATTACAACTGCGAACATTCCCTGCTAGTTTTAAGGACAGGGGAAGGTCCACCTTTCAGATTACAAAGTCACACATCTGATTCTGGAAGCGCAGGCACCGAGGGTACGAAGCCCGTTCACATGGGGACTCCCAGGAGTTCGGCATTCAGCAACAGCTTCAAGTCTACCTGGTAATGTCTCATGAGGTCACCTCAATGTCATGAGAATCCAGACCACAATTTCTGTGGACTGCAAACACTGGCTGGCTGGAGGCTAACCCTGCTACCTCTCTGGAAAGCATCTCCCAAATCCAAAAGCTTCCCATGCCACCCAATGCCAAGAACTCCATTCAATCCTCCTTGAGGTTGAAAATGCTAATTATAAGGTGATGATGTTTGCTTTTCCTTTTGAGTTGTGTGCCTTTCTGTTTTAAGTATTAAAAAGGCGTAATCACCTAGTGTGTAGGTTAATTTCTTTCCGATATTGTAATTTATGCAACATTAATACTGGATGCCAGCTCCAATTTTCTTGCTGCTTACACTCTGGGAGCCGACTTGCATATTCTGCCAACTCCATTACATCATCTGAAAACCCAAACATTTCCCATTTTCAAATCACTCTCATCTACCAGGCATACTTACACATTCTTCTTCTCCCTAGGTCACACACACAAAGACTGGGATCCCTGAGGAGCAGACACTACATCTGAGGTTAAAGTCTGCAAATGCACATAATTTCTGGAAGCTATTACTACTGCTGTGTTCGCTAAAGGATGCCTCCATCTCTGACCTTCCTTTTTCCATTCAGACTGTTATATAACCTAGTGCCTGCGTGCAGGATGTGAGTTGAGGGTTTGGGCCTTACCTCTTCTCCCTCCCCCTAGTAAATCTCTGGAGAGATGGACAAGGGGGTTGGTTCAAAGAAGAGTGAGTGGAGGGTGACCTTCTAGGGGGCAAGGGGACAAAGGTCAACAGGTCAGCTGTGCAGGATGCATCCCACCCCTACTTTGCCCCTCTCCCCTTTTTGCTAAGCCTAGGGGGCTAGTGGTACTGAATGCCCCAGCCTTATATAATTTGCAAGAACAGCAAGTTACGGATTTGTTAGTCGGTTCTGCAGCCTGCCACCGTGATCTCTCGCAAGAACACCTTCTGGCAAGAATGACACCTGAAGATGCTAATAACACACGGGAGGGCGAGGTTAAGGGGGGAGGGGGTGACAGCACAAATCAGAAATTAGTGTGGCTTCCTATATACTATGTCCCCCCCTTTAAAAAAAAAAAACTCAGAAACACATGAAGGGGATTTTCTCCAGTGTTTCTGATTAACCCTGTTACATAACCCGCTCGCATTCCAAATCCACCGTCTCAGGGTCTAAATATACTCTTTGCAGCCAAAAGCTCTCCACACACAAACTCACCGAGCTGGCGGCAGGACCCGGCCCCCAGCCCTGATCCCCCTCCCTCCCTTCCCGGCCCTTGCTGCACCCCCCCCTCCCGCTGAAACCGCGGTTCGGCATGTTCACTCCTCGGAAATCGCCTTTAATTAAATGTTTTTCGTGTGTGTCATCCTGATGGCTTTTACTGTACTCGAATTCCGTGAATGGGAAAGCTCCCGGACAGGGGGTGTGGCTAAGGGGGGGCGGGGGGAGAGAGGAATACTGTAAAACAGCCAGCACATGATCAGCCATATTCCTACCTCCAACTATAACATCGAGAGGAAGGGAGCGGCTCCCGGGCCCCCACTTGCCTCTCTCCAGCCCTCCCCAATCGCCGCCAGAAGCCGAGTGGCAAGAGGAGGGGGCGCGCTGGGCCAGTGCCCAAGCCCGGGCTGGAGATCCTCCTGATCCCCAGCCCTTGGGCTGCTCGCGTTAGCCTGCTTCCTCCGGAGTGACAGGCGTGATTTATACATTATTTACAACAGTAATTAAAGCCGTAGCTTCCTCCTGTTCTTTGCAAACTCCAGGCGCAATCAAATAAATAATCCCCCACCTCCAAGAAAAACCCCCACATCAGCTTCCGACACCTTTAAGAAAGAGAGAGAGTGAGCTTTCCCCAACACTCGACTTTAACTAGGAAAAAGCAAGGAGGGGGCAATGGAGTCCCCCGCCCCCCCTCCCCGCACATACGCCCCAAAATGAAGTGAAAAAAAAGCCCCGGGGGGGGGGGGGGGGGGGGACATCTCTCGCACTATCCAACCAGCATTCAACTCTCGCTGACCATTCCCAGGTTCTTGCAGAAACGCTTGAACCTCAGAGAGGGAAGGATTCCCAGGGCAGAAATAAGTTTGGGTGCATTTCGAGCTTTCTGTTCCTGCTTGTTTGCTTTTGCAGACGCTCACTCCGAATGCGCGTGGAGCGCCCCACAGCACCACCGCCCTCCGCGCGCTAGCGCGCACACGCCCCCCGCCAGCCTGGGCGCCGGGCTGCGAACCCCGGGTCTGCAAACTTGCGGATCTCCCCTCGCCGCGCCCGCCAGACAACTTGGCGAGCGCCTCACGCGCCCGCACCCCCCTTCCTCCATGGAGCCCTTCCTCCAAATCCCAAACCCACCGCCGTGTTCCAGAGAAGGTGCCCACGTCGCCCCCTGATCCAGGAGCGCCCCCTCGCCACCCCCCGGGGCTTCCCAGGTCGCTCACTCATCCCGCACCCCCTCAGCTCTGCGGGGGACCGAAAACACACCCTGTCTGAGGCAGCCGGGGCCGAAACTGTCAAGAGGAGAAAAGGTAAAGCGGGAGGAGGGTGGCCATAAACGAATTTTTTTTCCTTCTTAAAAGGACACTGCCGCTTTAAAAGTTTCTTTCCCGGGCCCCCACTCTCGGGTTCTCCGTGTTTTGGGGGAACGTATTTAATTTGGGCTACGCGGCTCTCCTCCTCTCTTTGCAGAAAAATCAAAGCCAGGGGCTGAGCCCGCCGGCTGTCAACCCTCCTGCCGCCTCCCCCGCCCCCCTCTCCTCCCGCAACCCGAGAACGGGCTGCAAAAGTTTGCAACATTTCTGGGGGGCGGAGGGGGGAGGGGAGGGGGGCTCTCCGGGCTCGGGGCGCCGCTGCAGGCTCGCGCGCGGCCCCGGACCCCGCGCTCCGGGCGCCCGCTCCCGGCCGGCCCCCGCTCCGCTCCCGGGCTCCCGCCGCCCCCTCCTCAGCCCCTCTCGCAGCCTCCTACCTCTGCTGGTGCTGGAATAGCTCTGTCTGCGCACCGGGGCGGGCGGCTCGCTCTTGCGGGCGGATTCCTGGTTCAGCGGGGTCTCCCTGGCGCCGGCGGCCGCGTCCGCGCCGCTGCTGCCCGGCTCGCTGGCGGCGGGGTCGGGGGCTGCCGGAGCTGACTCCATGTTTTTTCCCAATGTAGAGATCGCTGGAGATGGCGAGCTCCGAGACTCCCTCTATCTTCTGTTTTCAGAGCAACTCTATGGTACCAAAAAAAAAAAAAAAAAAGAGGGGGGAGAAAGAGACCAGGGAGAGCAGGAGGGAGAGAGCAGGCGGCGGCGGCGGGCGAGCGAGAGCGCGAGGGAGCGCGCGGAGTGTGTCTGGGTGGACGTATGTGTGCGCCCGAGAGGGGTTGGGAGGCGGGTCTGGCCACAGGCAGCGCTAGCGAGAGCTTCTCCAGCCGGCCCCCACACCCACATTCCCCACCCTCCAGACCCCAGACCGAGAGCCACCGACTGGCTGCCAATTGGGGGGGTGGGGGAGGCAGGAGGGGAGAGGCTCTCTTGCCCTGATCCTCCCCTTTGCCCAGCCCAGGGACAAAATTAAGATCAGCGAGATGATTCCGTGCCTACTTCTGAGACTCTCTCGGGAACAGAACTCGTCCCCATCTGCAGGCGGCGTGAGAAGAGACAAATGCGATCATCCACGGTGGGGAATCGCAGGTAGCTCCCTGCCAGCCCACCCCAGGACTGAGGAGAAAATAAAAAGGAATTCGACCTGGGCCGACACCCCAAGGAAGGAGGAGGATGGGGGGACGTGGCACTTCTTACTTCGGGATGGGACGTCCAGTGGGTTTCCAGACTTAGTTTGATACATCTGTGTCTAAAACAGATTTTGGGTCTAGAATCGCCATGGACAGCCAATTTCTGGTGTGGTTGAAAGAGGTGGCTTTCAGCCGCTTTGCTGTTTCCTCTGAGAAGGATCCAGAAACCACTTGGCAGGGCAGTTTCTACTGAAGAAAACTTTGGCCTGTTTGGTTGACGACTATCTAAGCTGGTTGAAATATGCCACACTGCATCTAGTTCCTGTGTGGCTGCTAATTGTCAATATCCACTGGTCATTTTGCTATTAAATGTACAGTCTCATCCATAAAAGATATACTGAAGAGACATTAATAATGTCTGGATGATAGAATTCAGATAATTAACAGCTCCTAATAAGTCACATCATTGTAGACATCATTCTGCACCTCCCTTCCATTGAAACATACCCATCACACAGTAGGTGTTTAATGAAATCCAAGGAAAGTAGAGAATTGCATCAGTATTACCTTGACCCCAAGCTCCAATATGAAGGGACAATACAAATTGAATGAGTGGAAACCATTCAGGTGGTAGTAGCCTGACTTCTCTGCCTCAATACTCAATTCACCAGTTCTTTTTGCCTGCCCAGACACTGATGAAATCAGTACATTTTTAACACACACCCCCACCTTCCTTTCAGAAAGCTCACAAATTTTGACGATAAAAAATATTATTATATACCAGAAGGTGGCATAAATATGTGTATTTAGGGGGTTGGGATGAGAGAAAGAAGTAGGGAACATTTTGCTTTTTCTACCTTCCTGGTTTGGAAAAAGGCTTTTTAAAAATAAGGTGGGGGGGGACCTAGTTAGATAATTGCTTAAGAGGAACCTCTATATGCCAAACTTCACACATGGTTTGGGTTACTGTTACTGATCTTGGTCTGATTTCAAATACACAATGCTATTTGCCATGGTCTGTGTGTTAAATCAGCAAAACCTGTGGTCCACTCTTCGGAGTGATGTAAATGAGATGTGAACGGTTCTGATACCTTAATCCAGTCTCTGCAAGGATCCCTGGCTTTAGCCTGTCTGTTGGCGCCTACAAACAAAGCCACGATTGTCTCCTCCATCCCAAATCAGATGTGTGGGTTTCCCCATACATCAAAGCACAGATTTCCAGAACAGCCTTCACACCATTTACAATTGGTTAGCCTGTTAATAATGTTCTTGATACAATTGACCTAGCTTGTCACTCTTGACTTTTCTAAGTAAACAAATATATCAAAGTGCACAGTTTAATAAATAAGCGAGTGCCTCTGGGGAAGTGAATATCTCAAAATATATCCACTGCTCCATATTTATTTTAAAATATTTTAAAACAATTTTTCATATTAAATTTCACCAATAATTCTATTTGGGATACAAGTGGCTCAAAACATATCCCTGGCTCCTTTTTAGGTACCAGTAGCAACTCATTAACATTTTTCTGGTTAAGTCTATTCCCCTGAGCCTTCAGCTGGTTCCTTTGCTGTTCTCTAAGCTGGTATTTGTTCACCCTGGAAAGACCTTCCTGGAAATGGCCCTAGTGACCTTAGTCAATTAAGATAGAATCCATATTCCCTTCAGCAGTAAATTCCAGCTCCAAAAAGCCATTCCTCCTAACTCTCTAAAACAATTACTGCTTCTGCAACTTAAAACAATTGGGACCGAAAGTGCTTTCCCCAAGGGAAAAATAAAAGTGAGTTAGATACATTCCTTGACTGTCAGTCATTGTTACTAAAGTGTAAATTACCCGGATTGGGGAAGCATTTGAAACCTGGAAAGCACAGTGATTAGGTTTATATATTTTACTTCCCTCATGCCCCTTGCCTGCTTACTAATTAAAGCTTAACAATTTTTCAAATATTTGGAAAGATGGAAGCCTTCCTTAGGCTCTGCTCATTGACAAAGGGCAATAGTGTTTGCTTAAAAATGGTTATTTTACTTTGCACTACTGAGTTCTCTGACAGACGATGGCTTAGAAAATCTATGCTTTGTAGAAGAGATAAACCTAAATCCATTTTTTTGCAGACTGTTCTCTCCCTCCCCAAATTCTCCAAGACTCTTCCCTCCCTCCTGGCCAATCCCACGCTCCCCTCTTGATGGTAACACTGGTTTGTTTTCTCTTATTCCAAGGTAATTCCTGGGAACCTCTGAGTGAGCTTTGACTCCTCTTTCTCACCACTGGCCCTAGCTCTCCACATCTTCACGTACTTGCCAAGTGCTTTAAATTCTACCTCTGTGACCTGTGTCCCTTCTTTCCACAGCCACCACTCCAGTTCCAGACATTATTGCTCACCTACACCATTCCAGTAACCTTCCAAATAACTGGCCTTCAGTCTTATAACCATTCTAATCCATCCCAAATAACACTACCAAGTTAATTACCCCGAACTACAGCTCTCATTTCCCACCATGTCACTCCCCTGCTTACAAGACTTTAATGGCTCCCCATTGCCTATCCAATTAACTACTAACTAGTCAACACGGTATTCAAGGCTCTACCTCACTTACCTCCACACTCCTGCACCAGGGATGGCAAATCGATCTATCTCATGAAGGAACTCCTGAGGTTGGTTGGAAAGGTGTGGGCTGTGATTAATTAATGCCGTCTCCCATGGGTGGAGGATTGGGAGTGTGACACTCATGCAGAGTTTGCCAAACTGCCTTACATCCTTACATAATCCCTGCAATCCCTGTGTAATCCTCAGACCAAGCCACGTGCTGCCTCCTACGCTTCTTCCTGCTTGTAGTGCGGGAGACAGGGACAATTGCCTATGCCTCTTCTCCCCAAATGCTCTTCTTGCCCTCTCTGTTTACTGAAACCCTACCTATCAAGGTCCATTCTGAAAGGCAACTCTTCTGTGGAACCTTCTCTGATTTACCCCAAACCAAATATTTGAACTTAGTACCGTTGACCCTTGAACAACACAAGGGTTAGGGGCACTGACCCACCGTGCAGTCGAAAATCCACGTATAACTTTTGACTCCCCCCAAAACGTCACTAATAGCCTACTGTTCACTGGCAGCCTTACTGATAACATAAACGGTCAATTCACATTTAATTTGTCTATGCTTCATACACTGTTCTTGGAATAAAGTAAGCTAGAGAAAAGAAAATGTCGTTAAGAAAATCATAAGGAAGAGAAAATACATTTAGAGTGCTGTACTATATTTATATAAAAAAAAAATCCACAGATAAGTGGACCCATGCTGTTGAAACCTGTGTTGGTCAAGGGTCAACTGTACTTTGCACCCCTTTTAAGGCACTTGGCACACTTTATCTACTTTGTGCTGTCCTTGGTTGAACATTTGCCTTACTCTTCCTGGTAAAAGATACATTCCTTGAAAATAGGGACTCTGCCCTTGCACATAGTAGGCACTCATTAGAGTTAGTGGATTTGGGGAATGGAATTGATAAACTAATCATAACGTAGCATGTCCACACAGTGCTCTGTTACACAATGAGAATGAAAACCTAAGCATTTCAACTTTCAATCACTTGAACTAAGCCTTTCCTTCCTGGATAAAAGATCAGTTGACATGTATGGGCTGTTAAAATTTATATATGCAAAAAAGTTGACAGTTATTTTCTTTGCATTTTGTGGAGAGGGAGAGCAGGAAAATTATGGAAATATATAGTAGAATATCCTTGGGAGAGGGGAGCTTTCTACAACATGCCTAAGAACAAAGAAGACAAAATTAAAACCGAGTGCCCAGACGACAAGTTTCTTTTCTTTCAAAAAAGCATCAAGAAGCTGAAGCTGAACTCTCTGCGGGAAGTAGAAGAAACTCAAATGAAAACGCCGCACTGCTTTGGGGTATGGGAGGGACTTCATCCTGCTGCAAGGTTTGTAGGTACAGAGTCCGGCCAGGCCCAGCCAGCGAAGTCTGGGCTAGGAAGAGCCCGCTGTTCAGATCAGAGAAGGAAGCCTGTAAACCTGAGGTCCTCATGGATGGGAACAGGAGAGCCAGGCTCGCCAGATGCCAGGAAATAAGGAGGAAGATTTACTCTGGCTGATCCAGTGCAACTCTCTTCCCATTTTGTGAAAGAGAGAACTAAAATGCAGAGAACTGCCTTGCTCAAGACCACCCAGTTAATCAGTGGCCTGACCTGGTAGCCTCAGAGCAGGAATTCCAGACCCAGCCCTGCCACAGAGGAGAAGTCTAGGTCCGTTTCCTCATCTACAGATGAAGGTTGTTAGGAGGGTAGATGAGATGTTCTTCTGGAATGCTTGCCACTCAAAATTTTGCTATTATTCTTAGTCATCTTAGAGGATTTAATAAAATACTGTATACAACTGCCCTGTCCAGTACAGTAACCACTAGCTACAAGTGGCTAGTGAGTACTTGGAATGTGGCTAATCCAAACTGAACTATATGATATGTATTAAAACCAACGTTAGAGTTCGAAGACAGTACACAAAAATGTCGTGTCTCATTAATAGTTTTATATTGATTGCATGTTGAAATGACAATAGTTTGCATCTATCGGGTTAAATAAAATATTCTGCTCAAGTTAATTTCATCTCTTTTAACTTTAAAAAAATCTGGCTACTGGGGACAACTGGGTGGCTCAGACAGTTAGGTGTCTAACTGTGGCTCAGGTCATGATCCCAGGGTCCTGGGATGAAGTCTGCTTCTCCCTCTGCCTGACGCTCCCTCTGCTTGTGCTCTCTGTTTCTCTCTGACAAATAAATAAAATCTTTTAAAAAAACCTGACTACTGAAAATATAAAATTTGTATGTGCTTTGCTTTATCTATCTGTTGGATAGTGCTAATATGGAACATATATGGCACGTAGTAGGTATATGATGATTTAGAGTAATCACTAGTGTTCAACTGGGATATCACTGGGCCGAGTGTTAAACGACATCTATCTTGTCCTTTTACAAAATCTTCATTGTTCTCCTATTACTTGCAGGGTATTGAGCTGGAGTCTAGGGAAAATAGAGACAGAACTATTATGTCTTACAGAGAAGGTAAAAAGTGCACACCAAAACTTAGTGGCATTCAGGGATGAGGCTACAACGGCCCTAGAGACCAGCATCTAAGTTGCTAAAAGTCTTTCTCAGGGAACAGAACACAAAGCAAAATTGAGCAGGAAGTACAGAGATTTCCCATATACCTCCTGCTCCTATATATTCACCACGCCCCCCCATAACATCCCACACCAGAGGGGTATATTTGTTACAACTGATGAACTTACACTGGCACACCCAAAGTCCATCATTTACATTAAGGTTCACTCTTGGTGTTGTACATCCTTTGGGTTTTGATAAATGTATAATGACATGTATCCGCCGTTATAATATTGAACAGAGCAGTTTCACTGCCCTGAAAATACTCTCTGCTCCTCCTATTCATCCCTCCCTCTCCCTGACCCTAGCAACCACTGATTTTTTTTCTTAAAGATTTTATTTATCTATTTGAGAGAGAGACAGAGAGTGAACACAAGCGTCAGGCAGAGGGAGAAGCAGGCTCCCCGCGGAGCAGGGTGCCCAACAAGGGGCTCGATCCTGGGACTCCAGGATCATGACCTGAGCCGAAAGCAGATGCTTAACTGACTGAGCCATCCAGGTGCCCTGCAACCACTGATTTTATTACTGTCTCCATAGTTTCGCTTTTCCAGAACATCACACAGAATATATATATAGCCTTTTCAGGTCACCTTCTCTCACTTAGTAATTAATATGCATGTAAATTTCCTCATTTCATAACTTAATAGCTGATTTCTTTTTAGCACAAAATAATATTCCATTGTCTGGATATACCACAGTTTATGTATTCACCAACTGAAGGACATCTTGGTTGTTTTCAAGTTTTGGCAATTGTGAATAAAGCTGCTCTAAACACCCTATGTGCAGGTTTTTGTGTGGACATAAGTTTCCAATTCCTTGGGTAAATACCAAGGAGCCCGATTGCTGGATTACATGGTAAGAGTATGTTGAGTTTTTTAAGAAATTACCAAACTCCCTCCCAAAGAGGCTGCACCATTTTGCATTCCCACCAGCAGTAAATGAGGGTTCCCATTGCTCCACATCCTCATCAGCATTTGGTAATGTTGGTGTTTTGAATTTTGGCCATTCCAATAGGCATATACTAGTATCTCATTGTTTTAACATGCATTTTCCTAATGACATATGATGTGGAGCCCCTTTACATATGCTTATTTGCCATATGTATATCTTCTTTGGTGAGGTGTCTGTTCAGGTCTTTTGCCCATTTTTAAACTGAGTTTTTGTTTTCTGATTGTTGATTTTGAAGTGTTATTTTTATATTTTGGATAACAGTTCTTTATCAGATGTCTTTTGTAAATATTTTTTTTTCCAGTCTGTGGCTTGTCTTCTCATTTTCTTGATACTATCTTTTGCGGAGCAGAAAAGTTTAATTTTAATCATGTCCAGCTTATCAGTTATTTCTTTCATGGATCATGCCTATGATGTATCTAAAAAGTCATCACCATGCTGAAAGCCATCTAGATTTTCTCTTGTTATCTTTTAGGAGTTTGATAGTTTTATGTTATACATTTAAGCATATGATCCATTTTGAGTTAATTTTTGTGAAAGATTGTAAGGTCTGTGTCTAGGTTCATTTTTTTTCCATGTAAATGTCCAGTTGTTCCAGCACCATTTATTGAAAAGACTATGCTCCTTTGTTAAAGATCAGTTGACTATATTTATGTGGGTCTATTTCTGGGCTCTCTATTCTGTTCCATTGATCTATTTGTCTACTCTTTTGCCAATACCACACTGTCCTGATTAGTATAGCTTAGAACTGGATTTTTAATTTTATTAACATCAATTAACTTAAATAGCCATATGTAGCTAGTGGTTATCATATTGATGGTGCAGGCTTTTCATTTCGAGTTTTAATCTTTTGAACTTCCAAGACACCCTCACATGGACATTCACTCATAGATTTGACTTGATTCTATAAATATTTATTTTGCACCTGCTAGAAAAAATGCTGTAAGACATTCTAAGATGAATCAGATAGATTGTACATCATCTGTGAGGAGCTAAGACAAGTCCATCAGTACCTATACTTTAGATATTAAGTGTTGAATGCCTTAGGACAGGTTAAGATAAAGTTCTAGAATTTCAGAAGAAAGAGCCAGTGTTGGAGAAAACAAGGAAAGCTTCGTTGAAAAGAAGGTATTTCATGAGTTGTTTTTCCTGGAGTCAGGACTAAAGATAAACATTTGGGAAGTGGTTATGGGTTATGGTTATGGTTGAGTTGAGCTTTTTGCCAAGAGAGATGAGGTCCCTGACTCCATTTATATTCTCCAGGTGAACCTATTCTTAGTGTTATATACAGACATTTTTCCACTGAGGAAGAACCTAAGAATCCTCCTTATGCAAGGCAATGTTCCAAATGGAAGACATCTCACACACACATACTTTTCATTCTAGTCAGTGGTTCTCAAAGTGTGGTCCCCAGATCATCAGCAGTAGCATCACCCAGAGAACTTGTTAGAAATACCAATCTCTGGTCTCACATGCAGTGAGACTCTCTGGGGGTGCAGTCCAGCAATTCATGTTATTAAATGCCTTCCTTGTGATTCTGGTGCACCCTCAATTTGAAGACCACTGTCCTAAATTCAAGCCCACCTGATTTTTAAATGCACAGAGATGAACAACTATGAATCCTAAAGGAGGGCTCTTCTTATGAGAGAAGAGACGCATGCCCCTATGTGCCTAACTTGGCCTATGACCCCAGCACAACCACCAGTCTCCCAGCCCCAAGTAAGGAACCCTACCACAACTAAGCTATGCCTGTCTCATTATTTGGGTGGTGGTTACATAGTGTTTTTCTGTTCTTCCACAAAAAGCTTGGATAGAGCTAAAATTTAAAAATTAAAAATAAGAAAAAAGAAAAAGTAAACTAAAAAAGAAAGCCGTCAAACTAGCCTGGGGCACTGATGATTCAGAATGCCAGTTTCTGCCCTGGTGGAGATAGATATTTAGATGGAAGGCCTGTGTGAACCTCAGTAAGAAGTCAGCAGGAAATATTTTCTGCTTAACAGATCAGAAGGGTGACAAAGACAGTAGCACTGTTCCAAAAAGCTACATCATAGTAGATATTATGGGTCAAACTTTCCTTTAGAAATAGTTCTGAATTGTCCCTCTCTGTCATGCCAGAAGAAAAGTAGTTGGCCCCAAAATGTAGTTGGCCTTCTCACTAAATATTTTTTTTTCTATTTTAGGTATCTCAGTTACCTATTATACAAAACTGCTGCATAACAAACCATCCCAAAATTCAGTGGTGTACAGCAACAAATGTTTATTTCCAATTTTTATGTCTGTAAGCAAGCTAGGGTTCAGCTGGCGTTGGCTCCAGGTGGCTGACTGGGTTTGGGTCTGCTCTTTGCATCTCTTATTCTTCTTGGGACAGTAGTTGACAGAGGCCTGCTCTGCTCATGGCCAAAGGCAGGTAGGTGTACAAGAGAGCAAGCCCATCAACCAAGCACATGTCAAGCCTTTGCGCATATCATGTGCTAACATCCCATTGGCCAAAACAAGTCACATGACCGTATCCAAAGTCAGGGCATGGGGAAGCACCCTTGCCCACAGAGAGAGTAGCTCAAGGATATGAATGTGTAGCACTAGTAAAAGAGAGTGAATAATTGAGGCCAATAATACAGTCATCAGGGATGGCTTATCTGTAGATCAGAGGTTTTGAAGCTTGGCTGCACATTGTAATCACCCCATACAGATGCTTGAGTCCCACCCCTAGAGATTCTGGTTTAATTGGTTTGGGGTACAGCCCAGGCTGGGAGTAGTAAAGGCTCTCCAGGTGATTATAATGAGCCTCCAAATCTGAGAACTACTGGTGTTAAACCAAATGCTATTGATTAAACAAAAAATTTTGACTACTGCTTTGGGGAGGTCCTTTTCCTATTCATTTTGGGAACGCCCTATCTTTTAAGGCCTTTTACAGTTAAAGCACATTACTGTGTCAGATGCAATTTCTGTTCCCTCCAGTGAGCAGCCTCAGGTCAAATTCATAAAACGGTATTGTCAGAGATTTTTGTAGTGTTGAAAGCTAATGAATTGCTGGTGATTCTGTTTGTTACTTATCTATCATTAAAGTGAAAACACTGGTGTATGTGCTAATTGCAAAATGTCTACATTTCTGGAGAACCTGCGTATAGGGGTACAGAATTCTGCTGTGTTATTAGAAGTTACGATCCACTGTCTCAAGACATAGGACACTTGCATAGATAATGTACACATTTATTTTGCTTTTCATTTATTTTCATATTTTCTGTATGTATGTACATTGAGAGAGTTCCTATTTTTTTGTGCCTTCTGGCATTCAAAGTTCTTTAAATACATAGAAGTTATAAAGGACCTTATAACTGTTCTTATAAAGATCTGTTCTAGGGGATTTGTTTTCTGTCATACATTTTGGGGAAAGGATACCTGAGGCTAATTAAAATCAGCAGCCCTAGTCTTTTGTACACCACGTTTCTTCCCAGCATAGTGTTTTCCACTTAAGGGTCTCAGATTTTTTTTTTTTTAAGATTTATTTATTTATTTGAAGAGAGAGAGAGCACGCGCACATGTGGGGGTGGGGTGGGGTGGGGAGTGGGCAGAGGGAGAGGCAGTGAGAATCTTAAGCAGACTCCACGCTGAGTGCAGAGCCTAAAGCAGGACTTGATCTCACCACCCTGAGCCCTGAGATCACGACCTGAGCTGAAATCAAGAGTCAGTTGCTCAACAGACTGCACCACCCAGGCACCCCCATCTCAGCATATTTTTAATCTTAAAACTCTCATTTCATTTATTCCATCACTAATTTTATTTCACAGTGTTCAGTATGGGATCTTTCTAAATCTCTTTATGACACCGTGAAAATAAAACCATTGCATTATAGCCCCCTTTCTGATTTTTTTTTTTTTTCTGTAAGAAAGATAATATATCAAGGACCAACCTATGGTTTAGAAAAATCCTTCATTTCTTGTAGGGATGTTCTAGATATAGTGATGAAGTAAAACATCCTTTCATGATTTTCCAATAAGTTGTCTGAGAGAGCTCATTTGTTGGAGAAAAAAACAAAGATAAATCATCAGTTTGACATTATTCTCCCCCACCCCACCCCTTGATTGCTGGTTGTCAGGATGCTTGAGATTTTGAATAACTAATCAAATTATTAATTTTGGGATGAAATTTGATAATGCTGTATATGCAGATTTTAGGGGCAGCACTATGTAGAAGAATAAAAATGTCAATGTGGAAAAAGGGAAAAAAAGATACATTCGCCCTGCCGATGAGTCACTGGGAACATATTGGATACATTTATCAAAGTAGGAAGCACCATTGAGTCAATAACATTTCAGTTTGACACTTACTTCACATCCAAAAGTTAGATCTACAAATATTTTCTTCCCAGGGACATGTTGTCATAATAAAGAAAATAAAGCCTTGGGTCTACACAGCTGTTACTCTTAACATTTATTCCAGGATGATATGACCAAAAGGATGCATCGTCATTGCAGCAACCAACGTCTCATTGCAAGGGCAGATGGCAGGAGTCTTGGAACAGCTGCCAAAAAGCTGTGTGACTTTGGAGAGGTTGCTTATCCTCTCTGGGTTTCAGTTTTATCATCTGATAACTAGATCATTTCCAAGGTTCCTCTTCAATTCCATTTAAGTGCCTAAAGGGATACTTGGCACAATGGGGCACCTGGGTGGCTCAGTCAGTTGAATGTTCGACTCTTTTTTTTTTTTTTTTTAAGATTTTATTTATTTATTTGACAGAGAGAGACACAGTGAGAGAGGGAACACAAGCAGGGGGAGTGGGAGAGGGAGAAGCAGGCTTCCCGCCTAGCAGGGAGCCCGATGCGGGACTTGATCCCAGGACCCTGGGATCATGACCTGAGCTGAAGGCAGACGCTTAACGACTGAGCCACCCAGGCATCCTTTGAGTGTTTGACTCTTGATCTCGGCTCAGGTCTTGATCTCAGGGTCGTGGGTTTGAGCCCCACATTGGATTCCACGCTGGGTGTGGAGCCTACTTAAAAAAAAAAAAAAAAAAGACTAGTTGGCACTACAAAGGACATGCTGTTGGAGGGAGCTGTGTTACAAGAGATGGATAAAAAGCAGATGTCCAATATGGAAGATGTATGGTGGCATGTTCTGTTGCTGAAGAAGTTCATTAAACAAAGAACACTGTGAAGAACAAGAAGGGCCTTAACCGTCATGAGGAAACTAGAGAGGTCAGTGAAGACTTGGCCAAAGTCACTCAGAGAGTTGGCAGTGTAATGAAAGAAGGACCCAGGACTCCCAACTCCCCATTTAGTGCCCTTCCTCTGCCCCAGGCTGCTTCACTGGACCAAGTTTAGCAGCCCAGAACTTTACTGGCAGCTCTCCCCATTTGGCTGACAGGTCACTTTAAAGCACTATTTGTTTTAGTGTGAGCAAAAGGATCTTTGAGGACAAACCTAGCCTTTAAGATGGGAGACAACATGATCCCAATGAATGTGGCCCCAACTGTGGTCAATCTTTTACATTCATTGTCAGCCACACCTCAACCACATGATTCTGCAAGGTCAGCAATCAGCCTCAGTCTTAACTGAATGATCAGGTTGGATTTGACTTAATTTGGACTTGGCCCATTTGGGTACATAGTGCCATGATTTAGTTTTGGGAGTGTCCCAGAGGAGATACAGTTAAGACTTCGAAACTTTGCATACTTACCGGGCTATGGCTTTTGGGGAAAAATCAACATGTCTTGAACTATACGAGGAGTGTTACTTTATCACAGAGCTAGGAACTGGGTGATGGAATCTCTGCTTTCCAAAGAAATTTAGCCCAGATTAGTAAGGGGTATGATCAAAGCTCCATAGTTAATATTCAGCAAATAAAAGCTCTCAACCTCAGTCTAATTGCAGTGCCCATGTTCTTTCTATGACACATCCTTTCTCTAATGCAAACAATAATAAAATGGAAAACAAAAATGAAGCTTAAATGTCAGGCTAGGGAAAAGAGAAAGAAAAAGGGGAAAAAAGGATGAGTCTGGGACCTAAATAAACAAGAATTGAGAAATTTGGGTCCAAATTCCAGGTCTTTCTTTTTGGTCATCATCCCATCCTCTTTATCAGCACATATTAGATATTATTATATGACTAACAGCTACTGAGAACGTACTCTCCAAGTGCTTTAAACATACTTCCTGCATGGTACACATATTTCCCACAACAATGCAACGAGCACCTACAACCCATGTTCTGGTTGAGGAAACCGAAGCACGGAGAGAGGATGAGTAACATGGCCAAGATCATGCAACTTATGATGATGGCAGAGTTGATATGGGATAATCCTTCCCCCCCCCCCCCAAGTTTCAGATTGACACCAGACCTGCCCTTCACTGCCCAGTGCACCTGCTAGAACTGTTCAGAGTCCTTGGACATCCACTTTCCTCTCTCTGGACATCACCTTCTGCATCAGTCAAACAAGGAGGGTAGACCAGATGATTCACAGGGTCTTTTCCAAATCTAACATGTAAGAAAGGAAGACTGAAGAAAATGCATAATTAGAAAGAAACTAGAGTAAGAAGGGAAAGGAGAGGAAGAGGAGTTTCTCAGTTTCCTTATTCCTAAAACAATTGTCTCGGTAACCACAAAGTCCCTTTCTATTATTATAGGCAGTCATTCTATGGAAAGTTTAAGCCTCTCTCCTCTCCAGTACATCTTCCCCTGAACTCTGACATTTTACAGTCTGATTTAAGGTGTGTAAGACTACCATGAAACTGACTTTTATAGAGTGGGAGTACATTAAATGTATATATGCCATCAACCCCTCACTAGTCAGTCATTCATTTATTCACGCAATTAGGTGGCCATTCCCTCCATCAATAAACATTTTTTATTTATATTTATTTATTTATATTTTTATATATTTACTATAAAAGTACAAGTAATATTCGTTACCACTTATTGTGGGCCAGGCATGTTGCTAGGTACTAGGGATAAAGATGTGATCGCCTAGAGTTTCAGTTAGAAAAAATAGCAGAAGGAGTGGGTGGTGGAAGGGGTGTGCTTTGCTATGAGGTATGCATGTGAGTTACTGTGTTAGTGTGCCCCATCCATCAGAACCATCATCCATCAACAAGTTAAATTATGGAAAGAACAGGAGTTAAGAACCTCAGAACATGAGTTCAGATGGCTGGCTCTGTTTCCTTTTGCCAATCTTTCTCCTTGTGGGACTTACCAGGTTATGTTTCATTTCAAGGAACAGAAAACCCAATTCAAAAGGGCTTCAACAAGAAGAATTTGTTATAATACAGGAGGTCCTATGACAGGATGGTACTGGGGTTGCGTGATCCCATCCCTCAGTGATATCAACAAGGGCCTTCCCATCTCCCTCCTCTACATTCTCTGAATGTCAGCCCGGGCCTTGTGCTTCCTTCCTCATGGTGA
Source organism: Phoca vitulina (assembly GCF_004348235.1). NCBI lineage: Eukaryota > Metazoa > Chordata > Mammalia > Carnivora > Phocidae > Phoca > Phoca vitulina. The sequence continues at coordinate 27,481,498 of NW_022589723.1, forward strand.
CAAGACGGCTGCTGCTCTCAGGATCACATCCAGCAGGAGAAGAAGGCCATCTTGTCCGTGTACTTTTTTTTTTTAAGAGAGAAAATCCCTAGAAATTCCTCAACAGACTTTCTTCTTGCCTGTTGGTCAGACTGGGTCACAAGTCCACTCCTAAACCAACCACTTTGAAAGGGCCTGGGATTACCAGCATTGGCTTAGGCTAAGTGAAAACTTATTCTAAATTGTTGGAGGGTCACTTTCCCCGAGGGGATGAATTACCCAAGCACAAGTGCAGTCCGGTTAGTGAATGAGTCATTTGTGCTACAATATCTTCCATTCCTTGGTTGAAAATAGAGGAAATAACCATTCCTCCTTTGCAGATCTGCTGTAAGAATTAAAAGCATATAGTGGCACCTGGGTGGCTCAGTTGTTAAGCGTCTGCCTTCAGCTCAAGTCGTGATCCCAGGGTCCTGGGATCGAGCCCCGCATCAGGCTCCCTGCTCCGCGGAGAGCCTGCTTCTCCCTCTACCTCTGTCTGCCCCTCTGCCTACTTGTGCTCTGTCTCTATCTCTGTTAAATAAATAAATCTTTTTTAAAAAAAAGGAATTAAAAGCATATAGCAACATTTTGTACACTTTAAGCCCCCTGCCCACCCCCCGATGTAAGACACAAGTATTCCTCTACGAGAAAGCAGAGGCTTTCAAACTGCATGAGGGTCAGAGTCCCCAGGGGGGCTTGTTAGAACAGATTGCTGGGCTCCAGAGTTTCTGATTCAGGAAGTCTGGGTGGAGTGTGAGAATTCATCCAACAAGTTCCCAGCTGATGCTGCTGATGGTGATCAGGAACCACATTTTGAGGATCACTGCTCTAGACTATGAATGTCTTAAGGATAAGAACCAGGTCTTACTTGTATTTACAACCCTAGCACTTCAGTGCCTGGCATTTACAGTAGAAGGTAAAGAAGAATAACAGCTAATATTTATTTTGTGCTCAGCACTTTATTAAACCTTTTACATATATTGTTTCATTTAATTCTTACTGTAACATTATGAGGGAGAAACTTTTATTACCTCTGTTATACAGATGGGTAAAGTGAGGCAAAGAGGCAGAAGGCCAATAAATCGTGGAGCCAAGATTTAAACTCAGATCCATCTAAACCAAGGACTGGTGTGATTCACTAAAACTTGATCCTGAATATAATAAGTGGTTGCTAATTGTTTTTTGAATGAATGAATACATTTAATACCCCAAAAGAAGGAAAAATAAGTTAGATGTTGATGAGGCGAGAGAGACAAGGCAGGACAAAGGCATGGGAAGGTGGTCCAGGAAAAGCCCTTGACACTTGACATCCTGGGCAACACAGCAAAGCTCTGGGGGATGGATCATCCCCAAGGGAGCTGGCTCTGACCACGGGGAAATGGCATGTGCTCAGGAGCTGAGCTGCCCTCCCTCCCTAATTTACTGTGGCTTATCTTTCACTGACACAGCAGCCCAGCTGAGAGCATGATGGGAACAGAGGAGCAACTAAGGGGCCTCACTCTCTCCATTTTCCACCCTTGGCTGTCCATGCATTTCGGGGAGAATTCTGAGAGTGCATCCCTGGATGCGAAGGAAGTCCTTTTACAGATGTGCACTCACTCCCTAAGTCACCAGGGTACCATTTGGTAAACTGCGGCTTCGAAGCAGTGAACGGTACCCTGGTGGCCTCACAGACTGATTGTATCCCTAAAAGTGTTTAATTTTTCTCTGGGGGGAATTTACACCCTGGGAAAATCTGGTTAAGTGTACAAATGGATCTTTTAACCAGCCAAGATTGAAGATATAAAATCATAAAGCCGGAAGGCACTCCCTGAGAGCAACAGGTCCAGCCCCACCCTCCTGGCACATTCTCACCACACAGGCTCAGGCAAGGGTGACAGCTCTGCTGATTTCAAAAGAGCAATCAGGAAGGAGATTCCAGAATGTCATCCCACCCTTTGACCTTCAGAATATTTTCACTCATCTAATTAAATCCCTCTGATGTTCCTTTGGGCTCATTTCAACCTTCTCTGCCCCCCGAGTGGGGAAGGAGGACAGACAATCAGTAGCACTGTCCCAATCCGAACTTTCTTAAGCGTGGTGTTAGTTATTAAGTTTCTAGTGGGTCTAAAGCTTTTGAGGTTACGCCTCAGTTTAATGACTCTCCTCATTTCCCAAGATTAAAAAAAAAAAAATGCCAAGAATCAGGAGACGGTCAGGAGAGTCTCAAGCAGGACAGACTGTTATACGCTGTAGTAACAATCAACCGCCCAGTCTTAGTAGCTTAGAAGAGCTAAGCTTTGCGTCCTACTTACCCTACTGTTCATTTCAGGTCAGAGGTGGGGGCTCTGCTCTTCAAAGCCCCATTAATATTGCAAGCCCTGCTTGTCCCTGGACCAGTGAGCAATCATGCATGGGCCCTTAAGGCTTCTACCTGGAGGTATCACTTGTCACTCTGCCCACACTGCATGGGCCAAAGCAAGTCTTTGGTGACTTACTGTCTTAAGGTTTACTGACTCAATGGGGCAGAGAAGGGAAATCCTAACGTGTTCCCAGAAGGGAGCATGGTAACTACTTGGTAAATCAGCACTAACGATGACCAGACCATAAAGAACATTCCTGTGTGGGAACTTCTTTGAAAGATATTTTTCATTACACATTTGCAAGTATCTGGGAAAAAAGTTCAGCCAGGTTATGAGTCTGTGTATGCCACAAGAAGATGAATCTACAGTCTTCAGTTTGATAGTATGTGTATTTTTTTGGAACCATGTCCATTCCAAAAATGAATATTCCCATCTCATGAAGTGGGAACACATTCAAGGGCCAACCAAGGGGCGGGAGATTTAGAGCAGATGAGCCGATGCTGGTCATGTGTCATCCTGAGCTACCTGCTGAGAGTACAAGATGAGTAAGAAATTCTCTGGTATTGAAGAATTTGGAGTCCAAGAAGGACACTGTCAAATTAAAAAATAAAGGCACTGTGATACATTCTACCCTAACGGTCGGGCACAGGGGCTTCGGCAGCAAACACCTGGATTTGCACCCCTGGCTCTGTTTACTCAAGGTTCCTCTTCACAGACTGTCCCTAATCATAGCAGCCTCCCTGGGAAGGCTTGTGGGCATTGAAATAGGTACTCCATGTAAAACATTTATAGCACATAGTAAATGCAATGCTCAAAATCAACATTTTATTGGAATAAAGATGCAGGATGTTGCAGGAACACAGAGGGGGCCTCAGTCTAGGGCAGTAGAGATCGTTTCCTGAGAAAGTGGCACCTGCACTGCATTTGAAAGGTGAACAGCAGTTCATGAAGGGAACAAGAAGGTTAAAGACCCTCTTGGCGGTAAAGGTAATATATCCATAGTCTGGGACCTAAATCATAGCCAGGGCAGAGCTAGGTTCCAACCTCCATTTTGCCACTCGCTAGCTGTGTGGTCTTGGGAGAGTAGCTTCACCTCTCCAGGCCCTGGTTTCCCGACACCTTCCTTGTTGGGTTGTCCCGGGTATTATATTCCAAGCCAGGACTCGATAAATTGTAGATGAAGTAAAGGAAGGCTTAGAGCATGTGCAAGGAATGGGGGTGTGAGAGGCCAGGGTTTTTGTCTTTACTCTATTTTTACTGATGCCTCAGTTTTACAACAGAAAGCACGAGATGCTTGCTGTCATTACTCCATGAATAGCAGGTGGAAGAGAAAAGCAGTTTCACTGGCCAGGGTTCAGGACTAGGGCAAGAACAGAGCTGTGTGTTTGTTTTTAGGGATATGTGGTAAGCTCTCTGGTAGCAAAGGAAGGTAATGGACTTATAGTTCCCACTAAACTTAAGAGGCTTCAGTTTGTGCCAGACGAAAATTAAATAATTAGCAAGGAATGTTCCGTTCCAACATTCTCAGCCAACTGCCTATTTCTCCATAAAGATGTGCCCCCAAGGAATGGAGAAGGATTAAATAGGAGCATAAACCTAGCAGAGAGCTGTCACCTCAGGGCCAGAGCTTGGCTGGGATCTGTTCTAGAAAACTCACCATACCCCACTCACCATGTGCTCCGGGGGAGCGTGCATCAAAATGGTGGTAAGGGGGCGCCTGGGTGGCTCAGATGGTTAAGCATCTGCCTTCGGCTCAGGTCATGATCCCAGGGTCCTGGGATCGAGGCCCACATCGGGCTCCTGGCTCAGCAGGGAGCCTGTTTCTCCTTCTCCCTCTGCCTCTCTCCCTGCTCATATTCTCTCTCTCTCTCTGTATTTCTGTGTCTCAAATGAATAAATACAATCTTTAAAAAAAAAATGGTGGTAAGCACTCCCAGATTTGTGTATTCTTAACAAATGAAAGTCAAGTAAAAGAGGTCCACTGAAAGAGTGGTCTACGAAAGATGACAGCTATGTAAAACATACTTGAGAGGGTATGATGTTTTCTTTAAGGTTTCCAAGTCACAGGCCCAAATACAAAAGATGAGATGTGGAATGAATAGGTATCAGCCTACCTGAAATTCTCAGAATCACTACTGTCTTGCATATAAATGGAAAGACATGCCTCCTACAAACATTTATTGAACATACCACATTCTAGGTCCAGTGTCAAGTCCTGTGAATGTAATGCTAAATGAAACAAAAGTCCTCCCTGTGTTTCTGTATCATTCAAATTCAGCTGCGTGTAAGCCCACAACTGAAATGCCAGCTCCATAAAATCAGGGATCCTGGCGATGTCTGTCTCATTGCGCTGGCCTCTTTAACATGATGCTATGTAGTCCAATATGGCTGCTTTGGCTTTGGCCACCTTGTCCACAGCTGAGCCAGCAATAAAGAAGTAAGGGCAAGAAAGACCATGCCTCCTACTTTGAGGACATTTCACAAAAACCAGATACTTCCCAGTTTCAGGGAAGCTCGTAATTATATAGCCTTTATTCTGGTTGATCTTGTACCCAGCTAAGAAGTGAGGGTTCTGTTACTAAGTAGGAAGGCAAAAATTGATATTGAGGGACACTTAACAGCTTTTGCCACACGATTAAGGAACTTGCTTGCTTGCTTTTCTCCATTGCCTTATTTATAACCAAATCATTGAAATAGCACCATTCTCTTCCAAGAGGAAGGAAAAGCCCTGGGCACAAGAGTGTGACAGGAAAAAGTTGTCTCGATTTTCTTCCTAATCTTTCAGATTACTAACAGCTGAAAGTCTTATATGAAAACCAGAATGGGAAAACATAAACATGTAAGAGAACTTTTAAGGATGTCCCACCAGGATATAATTGTTCAAGCTCTTGAGGAAAAATAAACTCAGATGCTTACTTCAATGCTGTCTATAAAAAGGAATTCCATAAATATTAAAAATTCAAACATAAAACCAGAAAGTATTCTACAATTAATTTAAGATGTTACATACTTAATCTGGTGGGGAGGGCCATAAACAGAACACACACACACACTCACACAAACACACACACAATAACGGCACAAAGATGGCATATTAGGAAACATATTTTTTAAATATATGGAATAAAAAGGTAATCATACCCTTAATGTAAAAAAAAAAAAAAAAGAAAGAAAGATGAACACTCCAAATTAAAAAAATGACAAAGGCAATTCACAAAGCAATTGTATTTAATTTACATGAATTCAAACATAATTCAGACAAAAATAAATAAACAAATGTAAAGGGAATGACAAAACACAATGAAAACAGTTGTGGTCATTTTGTCCACCATCCCACTCAATGAGCCTGAACCCGAGACTGCACTTAAGACACATAGACCTATCTCTGTGTATTTCGTGGACAATGTAAGGGATCTGCCAGAGTCATTTGGACTCTATCTGATTTTTCGCTCTAAGTGCTATCTTTAGAATCTAAACATCATATGCAAAGCAACTTCTCTTTACCCAGAACTGATGAGGAGTTGGGGAGACAGACTTTCTCCCACACAGCTGGTGGGAAATAGAAGTTGATAAAAGCTTTCTTGATGGTAATTTGGCAACGTATGAGGCTTGACAGCCCAGGAGGTGTTTGAGAACTGTAGCTTGTTCAACAAGCAAGGGGACAGATTGTTGGCAAAGTTGGGTAACAAATTAGTGAAGCATTTCAAGAAGATAGCCTTGCTAGTTGGCCATATTTAAACATCTTGGTTATGTGTCTCAACAGAGACAGAGGATTATAAACCAGAGTTTCCCTAGTTGGTCTCAGGCATATTGGTAGTCCCTGGTAATCTATCAAATGTTCTCCTACGTCTTTTCATGGTTTCAGAGGAAAATGTTCAAAACAATCCTGTTTCCATATGTTTGAAATATGAGGTTAATTATGATTTTCTAGAAATCTGGTTATAATCTTAATAACCTTTATATTCTTAACTGCTGGTTGTGCACTATTAGAATTGTATTAGTTACTCTGTCTTGGCTAATTTCAGATAACCAGGGTAGTTACTGTCGGCTAAAACATTTTTTATGTCTCTTGTATGTTGTTTTTGTTTGAGAAATTCATTTATCGCTGTGACTCTATTGTTGGATGATATCTCAATAAACCGAAAGGGTCACTAAATCCGAGGTCACTGACTGAAGTACATGAGTGGTGATAAAATAACGTAATTCAAAATAATGTCTAAAAGATGAAAAGTGAGCAGCCCCAGTGCAAACACAAACTGTGAGTCTTTGTGCGCTGGGACACGTGTAGGTACAAGTACGATGATTTTTCACAGTCAAAAAAGAAAAGAGGTAACAGAAGGAATTATGATAAATCTGAAAATTAAATTTTATTGAGCCAGCCAGTCATTCACTCTCCATTCTAAGTGTTTGTCTGATAAGAAACTGTCAAATAGTGGTATGAAACCACCACATTAAAAAAAAAAAATCTCTCTAAACACAGTGACTACTCTAGTCAATACATTTAGATTCTCCGTAATAAACACAAAATAACGTTTTCTGGCACCAAATTGATAACATTGTTTCCAAAGGCAAAGAAGAGACCCAAACTATAGAAACACCCTTCAAGTCACATTCCTTACAGCATAAAAAAAAAAGTGTCACTCCTGAAAAGCTTATAAATGATCCCTAATGTAAAAAACATTATACTTAGGAGGAAGAACAGCTATTGGAAAAATTCCTTTATCAAATGATACAGATGGACATAGCATAACAACAATAGCATACAATGTGAAAGAGCAATCACTCCGACACTCAGGCTCGCAATTGGAAAAAACTGATGATATGCAGCGCACAAATCAGGGCCTGCCAATATGATGGTATATGTAGGAGGGACAAGTGCTTGATGAGCTTTTGTTTGTTGATCGCTATAAAATGCACATACAGGAATTTAGATCCTGGCATTTTTGAACTATGATAAAAATGGAAAAGGTGCATTATGATAAATACTGGTGGAGGACCAGACATGGAAGCAACCAAAAAAGGCACTAACACCTACCCACAGAGATGTTTCATCTGAATACCCATCCAGTGACTGATTTATTTAAAAAAGGCAATTAGGAGCAAACACTGTTCCTTTTGACCTTGATTCAGTCCTGAAGGAAATATTGACTTCTGTGAATACAAGCAAATCAGATCCACCAATGTCTACTCTGCCTACTCCAGTCTTCTAATCTACTATGCTAAGAAACGGGCAGCAGGTAAAAGAATGTTCTATGCTGGCATATGCTTGATGTGAAAGGAAAAGCTATGAACCCAAGTTTTTATCTATTTTTAAGATTTTATTTATTTATTTGACAGAAAGATCACGAGAGCACAAACAGAAGCAGGGGCAGTGGGAGAGGGAGAAGCAGGCTTCCTGCTGAGCGGGGAGCCCGATGCGGGGCTCGATCCCAGGACCCTGGGATCATGACTTGAGCTGAAGGCAGACGCCCAACGACTGAGCCACCCAGGGGCCCCTGAACCCAAGTTTTTAAAAGCAAGGGGTATAGCTTATACTACCCAAAGCACTCTTGAAAAAGAAGAGTACAGTCAGAAGGCTTACTCTGACTTCAAAGCTTACAATAAAGCTCCAATAATCAAGACAGCCTGGTGCTGGTATAAGGAACACATAGATCACTGGGGCAGATTAGAAAGCCCAGAAATAGACTCACACTTAGGCCATCAACTGATGTTTTAAAAAACATTTTTGTATTGAGATAAAATTCACTATTTTAAAGTATACAGTTTTAACATATATGATTTTTCAGTATATTTGCAATGCTGTGCAACTATCCCCATGACCTAATTCCAGAACATTTCCATCATTCCAAAACAAAATCTGTATCTGTTAGCAGTCACTACTTGTTCCTTTCTCCTTCACCCCCTAGTAAGCACTAATCTAGTCTCTGTCTCCAAGGATTTGCCTACTCTGTATATTTCATATAAATGGAATCATATGATATGTGGACTTTAGTGTCTGGCTTCTTTCAATTAGTGTAATATCCTCCAAGTTCATTCACGTTTTAGCATGTATTGGTGCTTCTGCATTCCTTTTTTATGGTAGATAATATTCCATTATATGGACATACCACATTTGTTAATCTGGTCATCCGGTGATAGACATTTGGGTTGTTTCCATTGTTTGGCCATTATGAATAATGGTGCTATGAACATTTGTTTTTATATGAACATATGTTTTCAATTTTCTTGGGTGTATACCTAAGGAGAGAAATTCCTGGATCATATGGGAACTCTAAGTTTAACTTTTTGAGGAACTGCCAAACTGTTTTCCATTTTCCATTTCCAGCTGCACCATTTTACATTTCCAGCAGCAATGTATGAGAGCTCCAATTTCTCCAAATCCTTGCTGATATTTCTTATTTTCCATTAAAAAAATTATTGTGATTATAGCCATCCTAGTGGGCATAAAGTGGTATGTCATTATAGCTTTGATATTCATTTCTCTAATAGCTAATGACATTGAGCATATTTTCATGTGACTGTTGGCTATTTGTATATCTCCCGTGAAGAAATGTCTATTCAAATTCTTTGATCATTTTTAATTGGGTTATTTGTCTTTTTATGGTTGAGTTATAAGGATTCTTTAAATGTTCTGGATATTAGACCCTTATCATATATATGATTTACAAATACTTCTGTTTTGTAGGCATCTTTTCATTTTTGGGATAGTGTCCTTTGATGCACAAAAGTTTTAAATTTTAATGAAGTCTAATTCGTATTTTTTTTCTTTGGTTGTCTATGCTGTTGGTATCATACCTAAGAAACTATTGCTTAATCCAAGGTCACAAAGACTTTCATCTATGTTTCCTTTCAAGAGTTTTATTATTTAAGCTCTTTAGCTTTTTGATTTTTTTTTGAGTTAATTTTCGCATATGGTGGGAAGTTGAGGTCCAAAGTCACCCTTTGCATGTGGATGTCTAATAGTCTGGACACCATTTGTTTAAAAGACTGTTTGAATGATCTTGGCACCCTTGTCAAATATCAATTGGCCATAGATATCTGGGTTTATTTTTTGACTCTCACTTCTACTCCATTGTTCTATTTATCTATCCTTCTGCTAATAATGCAGTCTTGTTTACTGTTGCTTTCTAGTAAGTTTTGAAACCAGAAAATGTGAATCCTCCAATGAGCCCTCTAATCTTTTTCAAGATTTTGGTCATTTGGGGTTCCTTGCATTTCTATATGAATTTTAAAATCAGCCTGTCCATTTGTGCAAAAAAAAAAAAAAAAATGCAGTTGGAATTTTGATAGAGATTGCATTGAATTTGCAGATCAATTTGGGGAGTATTGCCATGTTAACAATATTAAGTCTTCCAATTCATGAATATAGGATATAATTCTATTATTCCACTTCTTTCAGCAATGTTTTGTAGTTTTCAGTGTGCTTCCTTGGTTAGACTTGTACTTCCTTGGTTAAACTTATTCTTGAGTATTTTATTCTTTTTGATGTTATTGTAAATGGAATTGTTTTCTCAACTTCATTTTTTTATTGTTTACTGCAAGTATATAGAAGAATAACTGATATTTTATATGGATCTTGTAGCCTGCAACTTTGCTGAACTTACTCATTCATGTTAACATATTTTTCTTTGGACTTTTCTATGTATAAGATCTTGCCATCTGCAAATAAAATCGTTTTACTTCTTCCTTTCTAATATGTATGCCTTTTATTTATTTTTCTTTCCTAATTGCTTTGGCTAGAACTTCCAGTATAATTTCAGATGTAAGTGTCAAGAGCTGACATCCTTGTATTATTTATATTAGGAGGAAAGTGTTAAGCCTTTCAGCATTAAATATGATCTTAGCTGTGGGTTTTTCATAGATAGCTTTTGTCAGGTTGAGGAAGTTCCCTTCTATTCCCAGTTTGTTCAGAGTTTTTGTCATTACAGGGCATTGGATTATATCAAAGTATTTTCTAATTTTTATTGTAGTTTTTTTCTCTGATCCATTGGTTATTTAGAATTGTGTTGCTTGATTTCCACATATTTGTAAATTCTCCAAATTTCCTTTTTAAATTGATTTACGATTTAATTTCATTATGATTAGAGAATTTGCTTTGTATGATTTTTGACATTTTAACATTTACTGAGACTAGCTGTGTGGTTTAACATATGGTCTACTCTGGAAAATATTCCCTGTGCAGTATAGAAAAATTTATATGCTGCTGGAGTGCTCTATAGAGGTTAAAATGATTTTTTACAAAGGTACCAAAGCAACCCAATAGAGAAAACAAGTCTTTTCAACAAATGGTGATGGAAAAACTAGATATCCATATGGAAAAAAGTGAATCCCCCTTACACAACACACAAAAATTAATTCATAAGCTTCATATGAAAGCTAAAACCTTAAAACTTATAGTAGAAAATATAAAACAATATTTTTGTGACTTGGGGGTTGGCAAAATTCTCTTAGGCAAGTCACAGAACATAATAACCATAAAAGAAAATAAAGAAATATTAGACTTGATTGCAATAAAAATACTTCTGTTCCACAATAGACACTGTAAAGAAAATGAATAGATAAGACATAAACTAGGAAAAAATATTCACAAATATATATGTCTGAAAATTTGTATTCAGTAGATAGAACTTCCACAATCCAATAAAAAAGGACAATTCACTCTGTATAAAATGAGTAAAATATTTGAACAAATATTCCTCATAGGAAGATACACAAATGGCTAATAAACACATGAAAATGTGCTCACCATTGTCAGGTAAATGCAAATGAAAGTCATAATGAGATACCACTACACACCCACTAACATGGCTAAAACTAGAAGGATTGACAATACCAAATTGTCAAGGTTGTGAAGCAACAGAAACTCTCATGTACTGCTGATGGACTGTAAAGGGCTTTTATCATTTGGGAAAATAGTCTGGCAGTTTCTTATAAAAGTAAATATATACTGACCTCAGGTCCCAGAAACTCCATTTCTAGGTATTTACCCAAGGGAAACAAAAACACATATCCACAAAAAGACTTATACAAGAATGTTCATAGCAGCTTTGTTCATAACAGTCCCAAACTGGAAACAGCTTGGGTGTTCATCAACAGAAGAATGGGTAATTAAACTGTGGTATACTTGTATAACATAATAGAGTACAGCAATATAAAAGAACGGACTACTGATATACCCAATGGCTTGGATGAATATTTCAAACATTATGCTGAGTGAAAAAGTTCTTACAAAAAATAGTCCATAGTGTATACTCTATGATTCCACTTATATGAAGTTTTAGAACAGGTAAAATTAATATTTAGTGAAAAAAAAGTCAGAATGTGATTGTCTCTGGAAGATAGGGATGGAATTGCCAGAAAGAGACATGAAGGAGCTTCTTGGGATGATGGTTCTTTTCTACATATCAATAGGAGTTTGAGTAACGTTAAGTGCTTAAAGTTGTCAAAACTCATAGGATAGTACATTTAAGATTTGTGCATTCAGTATATATAATGCATTTTATTTTTATAAGGAACTGTAAAATATTTTGAGCTCTAGTTAATGATAAGCACATTGCAATTTCCTTTGAAATATATAAAAAATGAGATGAAGTAGTGGATGGATAGAAGTATGGATAGATGGAAAGTTACATGAAAAGGAGATACAGTAAAATGTTAACTACAGAATCTAGGTAATATATGAGTATTCCCAGTACAATCTCTGCAATTTCTCTGTATGTTTGAAAATTTTCATGATAAAATATTAAAAATATGTAATAAAAATAAATAAAATAATTGTTTTCATAATTCTTATAAAGACCATTTCTGGGGCACCTGGGTGGCTCAGTCGGTTAAGTGTCCGACTCTTGATTTCAGCTCAGATCATGATCTTAGGGTCGTGGGATCAAGCCCCGTGACAGGCTCTGTGCTTAGCAGGGAGTCTGCTGGAGATTCTCTCTTTCCCTCTTCCTCTGGCTTTTCTCCCCGCTGCTCGCTCTCACTCTCTCTTTTTCCAAAATAAATAAATCTTTAAAAAAAGACCATTTCTATGATTTCAGGTGTTTAATAATGTGGTGTTTCTTAGCAATAATTTAAGTTATTTGAATAAGAGAAACCTATCAGTTCAGGGTTTTTTTTTTTAAATGTTTTTTAATGTCAAGGATAAAAGTTAAGACATCTTACAAAGACCAGAGAGGGTGGTACAAATAACAGAATCACCAAGAATTTGACATTTCCCATCACTTGATTTTCCACACTCATCAGAGACTGAGAACCATAAGGATATGCAGAAATACTCTCCAAAATCAAATGCAATAAGAGCAAAATTGGGAATCCATTTGCTGCTATGACTCAAGTTGAAATATTCAACCTTCTGGCTTTTGAATAGGATATGCTCATCGATTTAGCATCTGACTGAATGATAAAAGTAGTCTTCATTGGGAAATCTCTTCATAATTTCTATGTCCATATTCAATCCAGAACCATTTGTCAGAGCCACCAAAAACTTGCTGCCATTCCTGACAACCTGTGACTGTAGATTTGGATTTTCTAATATAGTGACTAGAGAGAGCAAAGAGAAAAATTGACTGGTTACAGAACATGGCCTATGGCTCAAGTTATCTGTCCGATATTAATGGTCTTTGCCCAGGTTCCCTAGAAAACAGAGCCTAAGGCAAAAGATTATCAGCTACCATTTTATTGGGAAGTACAGTTCCAAGGAATTAACCATGAGGAAAAAGGGGGATTAATTAAGAGAAGGAGAGAGATCAAATACAAAGGGATACATAACTGAGATGACCAAATTCCATAACACAGCTCAGTTATTCATTCTTAGAGAGGTATCATTGAGGCCATATGAAACTTTGGTGCTTCAGAACAACCCTGGGTGGGGGGAGGTCAAGAGAGAGATGGAGTGGGGAGAACGGAGGACAAATTTAGCTTCTGGTTCCCTTTGCCTCTCCTCTTCCAGGGTCTGAAGTCCACCTGAAACATGGCAACTTTCCCTTAGCCAGAGTCTCCATGGGTCCACTCAAGCCAGTACATGGATATGGAGTCCTCTCCTTGCCAGTTGATACCATACACAGGGGCTCCTTCATTGTGGACTTGGTGGCAGCAGCTAGGCTCTAGAATCTTAGGAGTAGAGTATGGTGTGGATAGAGCAGCTCTGGCCAGGAGGTAAGGCAAGTGGTCACTGTATGTGGGAATAGATCTGGGAACGTCTGTAATGAGCCTGGTCCAGATAAGTTGGTGAGAGACTGTAAATACACACTTGACATAAAATGGACTGACATAAAAATATCATTACTGTTTTCATTTTAAAATGTTAATATTTTATTAATAAATAAATAAATAATAAATAACAAATAAGTAAATTAATTAATAAAATTTATGGTAAATCTTTTAAAAATTAACCTAATGTTGGTTGGGGTTTTTTTTTAAGTTTTTATTTAAATTCCAGTTAGTTAACATACAGTGTAATATTAGTTTCAGGTGTACAATGTAATGATTCCACACTTCCATATATCACCCAGTGCTCATCCCCACTTTGGTTGTTTTTATGTATGAAGAATAGCCTTTAAGTGGTACTTGGGGGCCAAAAATTGGAGAAATTGAGCTATATACTTGATGTTTCATGTCAAAAAATTCCTATGTCATAGAGTTCATTGTATTGGGAGAATCACAAGGCATTTCCCCCCATTATTTAGCCATGTATACTTTGTAATTGTTTCAGGAGAAACAAAGATAATCACAGTAACCAAAGTGTTAAAGCATGTGAGCTTGTCATAACAGAAATACTCCACAATACTACATAACACGAAACCTTGTGCTCCTTAGTTTCACACTGATGTGTCCATCATATTTTTATTTTTCCTGAGTACAGTTCAGGATTCTTTGTCTGAGAAGTGAAGTTTTTCTTTAATTCCACAAAATCTCAGTTAACATCTCTTCAGCACTGCCTTTCTGTCTTGAACTATTCATATATATTACAGCTTCCTTTTGTGTTATCTGTGACTCCTAAGTTTTCTTTTGTACTTTTTAATTTTCTTTATCTTTCCACTCTGCAATATGGCCAAAGTCCTCAGTATTCTCTTTCTAGTCATCAATTCTCTTTTCAGTCAGTGTGGTGTTTATTCTACTTTGTGTGTTCTTCCTTTCCATGGTTGTATTTTTCATTTCCAGGATTTCTAGTTGGGTCCTTTATAGTCCCCTGTAACTTCTTTACTGTATTTATTTATTTATTTATTTTATTTATTTATTTTTTTTTAAAGATTTATTTATTTATTTATTTGAGAGAGAGAGAATGAGAGAGCAAGCACATGAGAGGGGGGAGGGTCAGAGGGAGAAGCAGACTCCCTGCCGAGCAGGGAGCCCGATGCGGGACTCGATCCAGGGACTCCAGGATCATGACCTGAGCCGAAGGCAGTCGCTTAACCAACTGAGCCACCCAGGCGCCCTCTTTACTGTATTTATGATTGCTGTGCTTCCTTAATCTTTTCATAGATCTTACACATATTTATTTGGAAATTGCTTTCAGAATCCTTTATAATATCCATCTCCTTGAAGTTAAATCATTTCTGGTTGATGAGGTATCCTTCATACCTCAACCTTCCACATTAGATTTGACATTTTGCAAGCAAGTTCATTTTGTATGCCAGTTTTGTTATGTTTTTCTCTTTGCACTCAACCTTCTCTACTGGAGTTTTTGGTTGTCTTCACCCAAATGTAGAGTCCCTAGTTCAGAATCAGGTCTCATAGTTGGGGACCCTTAACTCCATGGGACTATATCATTAATTACCTAGCCATTTAACAGACCCACGTAGGAGTTTAAACCCTTTCCAGTCTCAGTTCACCGTGAGAGGCTTACCCTAGAAACTTTTTCACAAAGTGAGTCTAAATAAGATCTATTACCATGAATGGGTGTGTTTGATCCCTTTCTCCTAGAGCAAATCCTGGGCTGCCTTTGTCTGCTTCTATTCTGGAAGTCCAGTAGGACCAAGGTTTCAGCTCCCATTTGCTTTTGGGCATTTCTGATCTACAGAAATGTTGGTCTAATATTTCAGTGATAGGTCTTTTTAAATTATTTCAGTGGAAATATATTATTAACCACTGTTACGCATTTGGAATAAGAATGTGCAAGTATAGATCGATTTCTGTGATAACACATCTCCGTATATTAAGTGAAGTTCAAAACTATGATGTAAAGTGGCATCATTCTGATCTGGAACATGTTAGATTATTAGAAATGCGATTTAAGTATTAAATATTAAATATTTTTTAAATGCTGCAATATTTTCTGGATAAGAAATAAACTTATAGGATGAAATCCAGGGGAGATAATTAGGAATGTGCAAAAATTTTCTCTCCTATGATATTCATTGCAGAATTATTTAAAAACAAACAAATAAAAAAGAAACAACCTGAATGATCAACAGTGGAAGACTGTAGGACTAATACATGCACATGCAATTTTTATATAGTTATCATAGCAGTATACCAACTGTTCACTTAGTATGGTCCCATGTGTGTATTTGTGTATTTACTGAAAGGATAGACAGCAAAATATTGACAGTAATAACCAAAGGATGGTAGAAATATGAGTGATTTAAAACTTCTCCTTTTTAAACATGCCTTTGTGTTATTTTGTTGTGTTTTTAACTAACTCTAAAGTTTCTCAAGATGGACCTTTATTATCTGAGTTTCCATTGTCTTATCTGTAAAATGGGAATAATAACAGTAAATTTTTCATAGTATTATTATGAGAACGAAATGAGATTTTTTTTTTTTTTTTGAGAGAGTGAGCGCACGCATGCGAGTTGCGGGGGGCAGGGCAGAGGGAGATGGAGAGAGAGAATCCCAAGCAGGCTGCACACCAGGACAGAGCCCAACACAGGGCTCAATCTCAGGACCCTGAGATCATGACCTGAGCTGACATCAAAAGTCGGCCACTTAATCAACTGAGCCGCCCAGGGGCCCCTAAATGGGATAATTTATAACCTTCAATTCTACATTTCTTTTGTGTCTTAGAGGAGTCATTTTGCTTCTTTAAAGTTTTGTTTCCTTATGTGTAAAATAGGAATAATGATACTAATTACCTCATAGGAATGTCAATGGGATGGAATTCTGTAGAGTGATTAGTATAGCTTCTGCCTCTGGTAGGGACCTAGTGCATGCTAGCCAATACTCCTGCTGCTGCTCCTGCTCCTTGCTGTTGTTTTGCTATTGTTTTTAATCCCTTCAATGTTTTCCTTTTAACAAAACAGCCTTACTAGTCCTGAGCCTCATTTTCCTGTGGCTTTGCTTGGGGGTTGAACTGTTTATTGATATTAATAACTTAATGCACTTCTTCCCCTGATAATATATTTATAACAGAGATATTTAATATCATTAATATGAAAAATTAAGAACGTTAACCATTAATACCATTAATTCTTGGTGAAGGTCGGGGGAAATTTGGAGCCCATAAGAATTTAAGCAACTCCATCGGATTGTTTGCTCTTCCTCTGAATTGCTAGGCTAACACTGAGATTCTGTGACTTGCACAAATGTATTCAAGTACAAAAACCTGACAAGTCCTTATAAAGCTAGTAAATGAGAAATAAATGTATCGTAACTAAGTAACAAAGGCAAACAATAACAATGGGGTATGATACCTCATTACATTATAAACAAATTTATGTTAAATCATACCAGGAACTTTTATCTAAAGGAAGACAGGGTTGGCTAGTATGTTTCATATCATTGGGAATGAATACTTAAGACAATATCCATGATGTAACTATGAACCCAGGAGATCTGGAACTATATCTTTAAGAACCTCTCTGGACCTTCACTGTTGGGTCAATAAAAGATGTGTTATACTTTCAAAAGTGTCACAATGAATAGGTGGGCCTTCCAGGTGTCCAGAACAATGGTAAACACCTGATTATAAATTTTCTTTTCCTTCTTCAGCCCTAAACAGAAAATCAACAAAGAAAAGGAACAAAAATACACAAAAACACATCTTCTGCATTACTAGGAAAAGGAGAACTCCACAACCTTCAAATTAATTGTGATTAGAAAAACAAAGAAATTCCAACAGAGATCTGCTGCCCATCTATTGTCTCCAGTCTATAGATGCAGAGAGTGGGTGAGGAGAGACTTAAAAGACATGGTGATAAAAGCAGAGGGAGTGGATGACTTCCAGGAAGCTCTGACAAAATCACCTGCAGAAAGAGAAAGGACAACGATATGAACACGGATCAGGACTTGGTTGTTCACAGCCTTGGCTACAGGGAAGGGGCTGAAGAAAGTGCAGGACGAGAAGTGTCAGCCTTGGAGAAATGGTGCTTCTGGGGGAGAATCAGATAAACGTAGAAAAGACAGTATCCCTTGGTGATGAGCATTGAAGAGAAAGAAGGAAAGAAGAGGAAAATTAAGGATTTTGATGAAATAAAAGAGAAACAAAACACACAACTCTGGCTCCTCCTCTGTCCAACAACAAAAATCATCATTAAATCAGCCTACTCCAAAAAAGACAAAACTGACATGAAGGGTTGTTCTCAAACTAAGAACTCTGTCAGTGAAATGAATATGACCAACAAAAAAGCATAACACATCTACACAAAGTTAGTGCAGAAAGTCAGATGATGTGAATAAAACTCTTCTGCTGATGAAAATTCTCCCCCTCAATGAGCCATGAAGGTGAAGAAAACTTTAACACGTCATTCTAGATGAAATTAAATATCGTCACACAAGATTCAGAGATATGAAAAAGAACAGCCCCCCTCAAATCCAAAATACAAAAACTAGGAACACAAATGGACAGAAAAAGGAAGAATGAAACATGAATTATTGGAACTCAAGAAAGAAATAGAAGAAAAAAAGCAAAAACTAATCAGAAATAAAAACTTAACAGAGGGCAATGAAGTAAGCAGGTAAACAACCATGAGAATGAAAATCAGATTAAGAAAGAAGTGAAATAGTTCAGAGAGGAAGTGATTGAAAGAGAAGCTAGGCAAAGGAGACTGAGCGTAAGTGTAACTAGTGTCCCTGAAGAAGAAACTTGAAACAACAGATCAGATGTAATATTTATTACTAAAACCCAAGAAAACTTCCATAAGTAAAAGAAGACCAGAATCAGGGTTCACTGAGTACAGTGGAGAATGATTTAGACATCTGAGAAAGACCCCAGTAAAACTATTAGACTCTAAAGATAAAGACAACTCTTTAAGGCCTTCAGGCAAAAAGATAAAATAAATTACAAAGGCAAGAGGAATAGGATACTATCACATTTTTACAAAACTCCATACAAGGCAAGGCAACAGTGAACCAGCATTTTCAGTAAGCTTGAGGAAGAAAGTTCAAACCATGGCTATTGTAACCAGCTATGCTGTCCTTCCAATATCAAGGCCATATGAAAATAGTTTTCAACGTGCCAGAGCTCAGAATACTGGATATATATTTCATTCCTGTAGATTCAGAGCAGAGGTCAAACTATAGCCTACAGGCCAAATTCAGCCTGCCACCCATTTTTAAAAATGAAGTTGCATTGGGGCACAGCCATAGCCATTTATCTATATATTGTCTATGGTTGCTTTTGTGACAGAATGGCAGAGTTGTGAGGTTATGACAGAGACTATACAAGCTTGCAAAGCCTAAAATATTTACCCCCATCCCTAACTTATAGAAAATGTTTACCAATGTCTGATTTCAAAGATGCATATCATCCAACCCAAAGGATAAAAGAGAAAACTTTGCAGAGGGACTAATGGTGACTATTTCATATAGCTAGCTGTAGATCTAAGACGAAGGAGAGTGGCATTATAGGTTAAAGAATATGATGTAAACATTGTATGTTCTAACAGAAAGAGTGCAATGAAAAAGAGAGAAAGGAGGAGAGAGAACTTAGAATAGGATCACTGGTTGTTACATACGTGATAGATGAGAGCTAAATAATACCATTTCAACTGAGGAGTAAGTAAGGACATTATAAAAAGTATTAATACAAATGTAACCATTAGAATAAAAATATCGTTCTTCTGGGGGTGCCTGGGTGACTCAGTTGGTTAAGGGTCCGACTCGTGATTTTGGCTCAGGTCATGATCTCAGGGTCCTGGGATCGAGCCCTGCGTGGGGCTCCATGCTCAGCGGGGAGTCTGCTCGAGATTCTCTCTCTCCCTCTCCCTCTTCCTCTGCCCCTCCTCCCATTCACGTTCTCTCTCCCTCTCTCTTTCAAATAAATAAATAAATCTTTAAAAAAATATATTGTCCTTCTGAAATACTAGAATAAAATTTTTGAAAAAACAAAGAGGATACCTCAAATAGAGAAACTTAGTAAATACAACATAATACACCCAACAATTACAAATAAGATCATATGACAGCACTGAGGCCAAAGATTACATTTATATAAAGAAATATGAACAGAGTATTCTTGCTTATTAAAAGAAAAAGATTTTCAAATTTTCACGTGAAGTAAAATCCACATCTATACTGTTTTAAAAGAGCTTCTCATAGCGCCTGGTTCTTAATAACAAATTCTAAATTCATGGTAGCTAGTGTTGATTGTAGTTCCTATTAGTCTCCAATCTCTTATATTAATTCCAAATCCAAAAAGCACTGAAAAGTTTTTCCATAACTCATCTGGCAGCAATAACTGGCCTGATCTGAACACATTTGATAGCAAAACCTGACTTAAACTGATGAGAGGCTATTTATAGTTTTTATTTTTCCTACTTAGAGCGAATATTCATACATCTCACTATTGAAATATCAGTGGGATTGATTATGGGGTGTTGCTTTCAGACACTGAAACATGATCTATGGCATACTCACCATATGACCTTTCTAAAATCTAAATGATTCTGAATTCTAAAATGTAATTGTCCCAAGGTTCTCAATAATGGATTATGGAATACTTCTACTACTACTACTTTACTACTATTTCTACTAAGTAATCCCCAAAATAGGGGCAGCCAGGGAAAGGGAAAATAATATATTGTAACATTTTTAATTGCAAAGATTTGGAAACAACTAAAACTTGCAGTAGAAAAATGATTAAATAAAATAGAATCTACCAATTGATAAAACTTCTGTAGTCATTTGTGGTGATTCTATAAGAACATGGAAAAATTACTTATACCACAATGTTAAGCAGAAAAAAAAACCCAGAATATAAAAATTCTAACTAGGTGAGAATTTAAAATATACTATTATTTTCAGTAATGCAAATGATATGGACTAAGGGGGCAGAATAAAAAATAAAAATAAGTGACTTGTGAAAATGGTCAGATTTTAGGTAATTACTTTCCTAATTCAAATAGGAAAATCTGCTTGCTATAAAATTGTTTGGGAATCACCCAGGATGATAGTGAACTCAAGGTTTCCTCAAAATCAAAAAGAGCAATCAAAGCAGCACTTAAGAATTTAGCAGTATGAGATTTACTTTTTACTGAGATTTACAATCAAGAATAGAAGGGCCATTTCTCTGTAAAAATCATAAAGGAAGCAATTAATCTGTCAGAACCTCTCAGTCTTCCTGGTCAGTCCAACACTTGCCCCATCACACCCCAGGACTTACATATCACTGTAGCCAACCATTAGGCCTGTTCCTAACATTTGCTGGGACCGGGGCAAGAATATAATTGGAGACCCACATATAACAAGTCCAAGTACAGATATTCCTTAACTTATGATGGGGTTACTTCCTGATAAGCCCATTGTAAGTTGACATATTTTAAGTCAAAAATGCATTTAGTACACCTAACTTAGCCACCATCGCAGCTTAGCCTCGCCTGCCTGAAACAGAACCCTGAGGTCTGCCTACAGTTGGGCAAAATCCTCCAACACAGGCCTATTTGATAAGAAAGGGTTGAACGTCTCCTGTCATTTACTGAACACTGTACTGAAAGTGAAAAGCAGAGTGGTTGTCTGGAGACAGAAAGGTTCTAAGTGTATTCGGTTGTTGCCCCTGGTGATGGGGTGGCTGCCTGGGAGCTGGGGCCGCTCCACCCCGTGTCACCAAGAGGATCCTACGCATCCCACCAGCCCAGGAAAAGATCCAAATTCAAAATCAGAAGTATGGTTTCTACTGAATATGTATCACTTTGGCACCATAGCAAAGTCGAAAAATTGCAAGTTGAACCATCGTTGAGTTGGGGACTATCTGTATTTAAAGGGATCAGTGGTTTAACAAACAGTTAAATCAAGTATCTTTTGACAAATAAAGACAGAATTTAAAAACATATGAAAATGTATGGCTTCATAAGCCTCAAAATAAGAAAATTATTGAAGACAACTAATTTAATTACTGCCCATGTCTGGGTGATCTGTGGATGGGCTTTCTGTGCTTGGAAGAGCAATAAAATATTGACACATACATTTCATAAATTATTATGCATCCATTCCACAAAATTCATTTTTCTGGCCTTTACACAAAATCATTTAATTATGCGTTACCATCAAGATTCTGATTTAGGGCGCCTGGGTGGCTCAGTTGGTTGAGCGACTGCCTTCAGCTCAGGTCATGATCCTGGAGTCCCAGGATCGAGTCCCACATCGGGCTCCCTGCTCAGCAGGGAGTCTGCTTCTCCCTCTGACCCTCCCCCCTCTCATGCGCTCTCTCTCTCTCTCATTCTCTCTCTCAAATAAATAAATAAAATCTTAAAAAAAAAAAAAAAAGATTCTGATTTAAATTGTGTCCTATGACAGTAATGATATAAAGGATTACAAAAATAAAATGAAATTATATCCAAGCCTACGATGAAATTGATGTAAAAATCTGGCTAAACTGGCATCCAAAAAATTGTTTCCCCCAAGTGGAGCTCTAGAGTGATACAAAGCCCCTACGCTGCGGATGTCGTGACACGTACAGACCGGATAATATGCTGAGGGATGCCTGTTTCTCCCAGGCCGGCTGAGGCTCTCCAGAGCCCAGTGCTGTGGGCTGTAGACTTCCCTACTTAGTTTACATCAGCTGTCTCTGAAAGTGTTTCTCACCAGCCCAAGAAAAGCAGGAAATCAGTTTAGCAGAGGGAAATAAACAGATGGACAGAGTCATTTATTTTGAGGGGAACTCTGTGCTATTTGAATTAAAGTAATGAGCACTTTAAGATGCAGTGAAGCTGTTTTTACATTTCATTTGAGTAATTCAAGATGTAAACAGAGCCCCATGGCAGATGAGCAGCACCAAACTTCTTCAGCTTCTGAATATTCTAATAAAGAAGTGTAGAAGGGAACATCCTCGGTCTTGCAGAGATTAATAATAATAGTAATAATGATGCAGATGCTCTCAACAATAGCATCTTCTTTTTGAGCACTACGATGCACAGGCCCCATGTAAGACACTCTTACATGTGTTATCCTGAATTCTCACCATAACTTTGCAAGTCCCTACTGACAGATGATGAAACTGAGTCCCAGAAGTTGAGAAATTGATTATAGTAACAGAGCTTGTAAGTGGTGCAGCTGAACCCACTTCCCTATGATTCTAAAACTCTTACTCTGGGGGCGCCTGGGTGACTCAGTCAGTTAAGCGTCTGACTCTTGATTTCGGCTCAGGTCGTGATCTCAGGGTCGTGGGATTGAGCCCCCAGTGGGCTCCCTGCTCAGTGGGGAGTCTGCTTCAGATTCTCTCCCCGTCTTTCACTGCCCCTCCCCCTGCTCACGTGCTTTCTCTAAATAAATAAATAAATAAATAAATAAATAAATAAATAAAATCTTAAAAAAAAAATGGAACTCTCACTCTTTCTGCCACACGCTGGACTGAGGAATTTCCGCTGCCACTCATTCCTCCATGGAAGTATGTTTGCTTTGCTTTTATTTGAATTTAACCGCTTTGTTACTAATGTTCTGTAGCTAAAGTAACAAGCAAAGCCTGTATTCTGGCTCAGGCTCCAACACTACTAGTTTGGGATAATCATCGGGTTACCTGATGTTTCTGGACTGCACTTCCCCATATTTAAAAGGGGGCTAATGCTATCCTACCAACCTAGGGTAGTGAATAGAAAAGCATTTTTGTTTTTTTTTTTTGTAGACTCGCTGCTAGGGCAAAAGTATACCAATTATGTGACAAACTATTCACGTGGTACCAATTACAGCACAGCAGAGGAAAGTATAGAATAGACTCGTATAGTTTAGCTTTGAATAGACAAGTATAGTACAGTACAGTATAAAATATGATGAGGGAACCTCTGCAGTGTTCTCTACTTGCTAACATTAAACTGCTGGGGAGTAAGTTATTTTAAAATGCACATCTAAAAAGCAGATTGTGGATTAATGTATCAGATAACAGTAACTGGCATTTAATCAATCTACAAAATTTACTGGGTACTTGTTATGCATCGGACTCTATAGTAAAAAAGAATCATAAGAGGAGGAGAGGTGTGAGAAAGTCTTCTATTTTCTGGAAATCAGTTCTAAAGACCTCTGGGCCTTTGGTAACTGTGTCCTCAGGCTGCTGTCACAGCATCTTGCCAGCTATGGCCCCTGCTCCATAGGATGAGTTCAGTCCTTGGAGCTTCGACTGGTGCCAGGAAGCAAGCTGGAGTATTGTGTAGGGTGTAACTTCATGAGGGCTGGGATGCTGACTGTCTTATTCACCTGTGTGTCCCTAGTACCCAGCATAGTACTTGGGGCAAAGTAGGCACCCAGTAAATGATTACTACATGAATTAAATACATAATAATAATTTTATCCATCAAAATAGGTTATAGAAGCGCATTTATTGGCATGGGGATAAATTTGCTATTATTAACTGAAAAGTGATTAAAGAGTAAATTAAACACTATCTTGGGATTTTATTACTAATATAGGAGAAATATATTTAAGTACAGAGAAACATACATACACACATATATCCAAAGAAAAATACTTAGGAAGATAGACAAAATATTGACAGTGGTAAGATTTTAGATGTCTTTAAATTTTATTTTATTATCCTTATCTTCTTAGTTTAGATAATAACCATGTGTGGCTTCTAATAAAGGTTTATGCTAGTAGATGAAAAAAAAAAACAAGCCCTTCTTTTCCCTATCGACGTCACACGTTTCAACAGCCCCACGTACCTAGCAATCGGGGAGTCTCCATCTTTATCGACTGCTGGAGCATTTGTTACTGATGTCCCTGAAACTCAGTAATGAGGAGGGAGAGGGAGACTTTGTTCAGTAGGGAGCAGCAGAGAGTACTCAAGCTTTGAGCCTGCTGGTTGGATTTTCACGTCGGTATGGGATTAAGTGCAGAGCATTCTTAGTTTTAGGTTCTTCCTCAGGGTAGGACTCTATGGGTTTTGAGATTCAAATTAGTTTGGTTCTCCACTTACCATTGGCTCCACGAGAGAAGCCAGGGCGCAGACTGGTGGAGCACAGGACTGATTGGGTTTAAGGCTAATAGGTTATGTGGACTTGGGCATGCTTTTCACATCTCTGAGCCTGAGTTTTCACTGGTATAACGAGGGGATCAGAGCATGTGATCACTGCGTTTTTTCTTGGAGTAAATGTTTTTGGGATTCTCTTTCCACTATGATGTCCCCTTGGGGATCTGACTTCTTAAAACAAAACAAACAAAACAAAACAAAACAAAACAAAAAAACCCCAGAACTGATTGTTTTAGAAGATGACTGTTTTCACCCAAAGTCACTGCCTCCCTGGGATCAGACAGCATTCCTGCCTTGGGGACAGGCCTCCAGCACTTGCACCCTGGGCTTGGCCAGGGTCTGGAGTTCTCACATGAAACTTCTTGACTTGAAAAGACGCTCAACATAAATTGTTACGAGGAAAAAATAAGATACAAAGCAAATGTTAACAGAGATTCACTTTGGGAGATGGGCTGATAGAGATGTCCAGAGCAAGGGGATGTGGGAAGTTCATTTCCTGGGACCAGAAGCCCTCTACTCTGTAACAGTAGCTGTGCATGGTCTGCTGGTGTAGATGTCATAGGTAATGGGGTAAAATGGCTATTGGACAACTTCCCAGAAGACTGTGTGAGTAGTGAAGAAGCGAAAATATATAAAGCACGTAGCACAGGGGCTGATAACCAGAGGGTACCGCTGGTGGTTATGACCGTGGCCACCTGTAAATGTGATCTA
Organism: Phoca vitulina; assembly: GCF_004348235.1. Taxonomy (NCBI): domain Eukaryota; kingdom Metazoa; phylum Chordata; class Mammalia; order Carnivora; family Phocidae; genus Phoca; species Phoca vitulina. Next base: position 27,506,899 of record NW_022589723.1, read on the forward strand.
CACTCTTCTCTCCTCCCTCTTACCACAACGAACATTTCATTCCGGCCTCCTGGGCAGCTGCTCAGACTTCCAACCTTCCCCTTATCATTTTCCTACATCTAATGCCTTTCCCTTCTGTATGCAGGGATGGCATCACGCTTGGAGGCCCGTGGGATACAAATGGTTAACCCAGAGCAGAAAGTATATAGTGTCAATATTTAGAGTGGTACTATTTGACCGGGGGTGGTTTTCTCCCTCCTCAGAGTAATTACTCTGTGTTTGGATTCCCGGTTTTCATAAAAGAAACTTGGCTTGCTAGCTATTATATATACCAAATGAACCTAAGCTTGTGTAAATGTTGAATAATGAATTAAAATGAAATTGCTGCTTGCGACAGGCTTTCCATGGCTTCGTGTGGTTTTGGAGGCCACGGTCCACTATGTCTGCTTCCGGGAAGGAGGAGGTCAGAATTGCCAGAGAGCACAACCTCGTCACAGCCCCATTGGGCTGGAGGGTTGCGACGGTCCTAGAGATGAGCAGAGACCGTTCCTTTCTGAGCTCTCCCTTCCTGCAGACGTGGGCTGTCCAATCGTGGCACCTGTGTAGCAGAAGCTCTCGTGAGGACAGGGTCCTCGGAGATGCTCTCAGATCCAGGAGGCGTAGCTGCTGAATACTGACAGCACAGATTGGAAATGGTTACGTTTCTCAGGACACACTTAAGGGTTTTTAGTATTAGCAAGGAAGCTTTCAGACATGCACGTGGAACGGGTACTGGTAAAGCCACTTTAGCCAGTATCAGTCAGAAGGTGCTTCCAGTTCCCGTATCCTTCAATTTGGTTGCATTGGATAAGGCCTGGCCGATCTCCACCGCAGATCACTAAAGGGGCAAAAAATAAGTGTCGCACAATAATTATCCAAGGGAGGGTGATCTGAGTCCCCTGGCCAGTAAAGAGGGAGGTAGGAGATGAGGAGCAGAAGGGCCTTCAGGAGAAATGTCAAGTGGACAGGTGGGGATGATTTATTTTGGGCGTGGTAAAGTGTACAGTCTAGCTGGAATTAAGAGAGAGCTTGGTTCTAATATGCAGACAGATATTCCTTGATTAGATTAATCGAGATTTTTTTTGGGGGGTGGAACAGAGATATTTGTTAAAAAGAGGATTGCTGTGTTTCTCTTTGAACCACAGCCCTGCCCCCACCCCAAAGCCTCAGAGTCCTCTAACCTCTGCCCAAGCTATTTTCTACCATCAGCCAAAGCAGCTCAATCAGGAACTGAGTTCATTCGGCTCACTTAAATTTGGCAAATATTTACTGTGTATCTTTCATTCTGCCAGAAACTGGGGAGACTCAGGAGAAGACCTATTTATGCTTACGGAGCTCACAGGAAGACAAACGAACAATGAACACTGAGCTTATCATTGTGTACTTAGTGAAAAATTAGAAGTCCCCCTAAGTTACCATGGTGGCATGGACAAGCAGTGCCTGCTCTGGGATTTCTGTTTAAAAGTCGTCGAGGAGTAGCAACCTAATTGCAGGTGCTGGGGTGGGGTGGGAGCGTTAGGTGGTAGGTAGGGTTGCCAGATTTAGCAAATAAAAGTAAAGGATACTGAGGTCAATTTGAATTTCAGATAAATAGCCAAAATTTTTTAGTATATTGCATGGAACATATTTAGGCTGAAAGAGTATTTGTTGTTTATCTGAAATTCAAATGATTTGATCTGGTAATCTAGCGGTAGAGGACTTGTCTTGAAGCTTTAATGGTTTAGCATTTGCCCAAGATTGAGACAATGTCAAGTTAGAACGCCCCCTTAAAAGGAGGTCTGAAAATGAGTACCTAGGTCCTAGTGATTGAAAGTGTGATCTACAAAGCAGTAACATGGCATCATGTGGGAGCTGGCTGGAAATTCAGAATGTAGGGCACTATCCAGACCCACAGAACCAGAATCTGCATTTAAACAAGATTCCCAGTGATTCGTATGCACATTAACATCTGAGAAGCCCTGGTCTAGGTGGAAAAGAGCAGAGAGCAAATAAAAGAAAATGGAATGCGCAAATGCAGTTACCCAAAATAGCGTGGCAGGCTCCTTATGAAAAATCAGTCACTTGTTGGATCCTCGATTACACATAGCATTAACACTACCTTGCACTTTATTTTTTTACATATATTTTTCTTTTCCTCCCCATGACAGGAAGCATGAGGGCCCACATCACTCTCATTTAGCAGGAATGATATACTGGGGAATGGTTAAAAGTTTATAGACATAAAAGTTACAACATACTAACTTATTTTCACTCATCTTCAAAAAGCACATGAAAAGGGGCACCTGGGTGGCTCAGTTGGCTAAGTGTCTGCCTTCGGCTCAGGTCATGGTCCCAGGGTCCTGGGATCGAGCCCCGCATCGGGCTCCCTGCTCTGCAGAAAGCCTGCTTCTCCCTCTCCCACTCCCCCTGCTTGTGCTCTCTCTCGCTGTGTCTCTCTCTGTCAAATAAATAAATAAAATTAAAACATGAAAAGCTAGTATTCAGTGTGTGGTGCGTTACATCCTTTATGTGCATAATTATAGCACACATTAGGGGGTATTTCTGCATTTTGCAAATGAGGACACTAATGTCTTAAGAGCCTGAGTGACTTGTAAGTTTCAAAGGCAGGATTTCAACCCAGGAACGCCTGACTCCCCAAACCTATCTTTTTTGCCTGCTGTTTTCAAGTACGGAGTGATTGTAAACAAAGTGAAAAAAATTATTTGTAATTTTTGAAAATTTTTGGAAAATTCAGGTTAAGCACCCTTGGCCTTGGATATCTAGGTATTTCAGGTGGCAGGTATTTTTGTTTGGTTTGGTGTGGTATTTTGGGAGGGGCAAGGATTAACTTGCTAATTGCAATTCCATGCCCTTGTCCTTGTGTGTACATGTATAAGGATGGACCTCATTATTGGCCTAACATTTCCCTGCTGTTCACTTGTCTTAATTTCACCCCTCTTTCAAGGCCCGCCTAAGACCCTTTCTCCTTGTTCCCCCTCAAAAGGTTTTCCTACACAACCATGGCTCACAGAGATGCCCCAGCCCCTCCCCCCAATTCATTGTTCCTATTGATCTATTGATTCTGTCTGTGGTTCTCAACATTTCCCCAAGAAGTGGACTCTAAAAAAAAAGAAAGAAAGAAAGAAAAGAAATATTATATATAAGTCCAATTTGAAAAAACAAGTGGAACTCTGGGATGTCCTAGGTCCCCACACTCAGCACTCCTCTCATCTCCCAAAGAACCCTTAGGACACACAGGGCACAGAGTTTAGAAGGGAACTGATCAGTGCCACTTGTGTTATCATATCAATTTGTGGTTTTTCCCACATGTGTCTGTCTTCCCAAGTAAACAAAAGGCCTTTGAAGGTGGAGAATATTATTTATTATGGGTACCACATCATTCAAACCCCCAAACAGGGCTCATGTACTTCTGGGCACAAGAGGGCAGAATATTTGAAGGCCACCCTGAAAAACCTAAATTATGATTGTTTTATTTATAGCATAGTCCTTTCCACATAAAATAGGTTTGATCAATTCCATACGTGTTGATTAACTGACTGCTCTATGGACGTAAGAGGATCATTTTGATCTTGCTGGCTGAAATATATTTTTTTAATTGAATAAATTGACCATACTCTTTATGATAGCATGTTGTCATTGAATGACATTTTTAAAATTTAGAAATAGCAGGAATAAGAACAACTTACATGCAGACAGCAAAATAGTTGCCATCCAATTTACAGGTTGTGGTGCTTCTACAGAAATAAATATGTGGCTAGAGATAATGAATTACACACATTTAAATTCTGGGGTAACTTTTCATTTGAATATGTTCTTTCCTTAAGTATTTAAAGGTTTCTTCCAATACCTTGATGATACATAATTAAATTCAGTAAGATGGGTAAGCCTTGTGATGAAAACATTGCTGAAAATTCTGATGGACATAAGAATTGGTGTCTTAGTTACAAATGGAAGGTTCTGTCACATAGAAAATTGTTTCTCTAAAGTTAGGTAGGACAACTAGAATTCTTATTCAGCCACTCATCTATTCATTTATTCACCAAATATTTACTGATCAACTTACAAATGCCAGGTATGTTGCTAAACACAGATGGTTATGCCCTAGTACAATATATATAGTCCTAAAAAATCTCATATTCTGTAAACTCATACACTAGAAAGATAACAGGACTTGGAGGTAAAATAAGGCTGGATCAGACCACTCAAAACCTAGGCAGTTTTGGAACCAGACCATTTGCAAGATAGCATGAAGAAAGAATCAAGAGAAAGAGTGAGGTGTATTCATTTAGCTTTCCTGCAAAATGGACCCTGAGATCAGGATTTTGGTGCAAGTAGTTTATTGGGAGGTGATCCCAGGAAGCACAGTGAGGGAAAGGAATAGTGAGACAAGGGAGGGAAGAAAGTCACTTCACCTTATTAAGTGGCACCAATGAGCAGAACCAACCTGGGTAACTGGGACTTAACCCCAAGAGGGACCTTGTCAGGTTGCAGATCACTCCTGGGCCACTAATTCCTTGGCACTTCCTGCCTTATGTGCAAGCAATCTTTCTTGGAAGCCAGAGAAGACCCTCAGTCAGAGAGAGGCAGAAAGTGACTGACAGGTCCTGGAATCTTCTGTAAGTGGTCCCAGTAGAAGCAGGTGGGCTGAAATGATCCAGGCAGGAAGCCTGAAGGTCTACGAGTGGGTACATGGGGATGGTACTGGGCCCTGGGTTCAGTACTGTCTTCCTTTGTGGCTTGCTCAAGTTGGATGCTAGTCCGCATCAGCTGCTTTTTGGTGAAACAAAAGAGTAAAGTGTTAGAGCAAACTGCCTGCAAACCAGTGAGACTTCCACATTATGCAGACATCATTTTCCCTACCTAGGACTCATGTACAAGTTATTTTCCAGCACAGAAGCCACGTGTTATAGAAGACAGACTGTACTGGGGATAGAATAAACTACAGAACGGTCCCTGACTGTAAAAAGCTTCCAATCTGGGGGGGAGGGGAGGACCAGCTCACAGTTCAGTGACATGAGTGCTATGGCAGAAGAGGCACCCCCCAAGGCAGTGCCCTATCCACTCTTGGGGGATCAGGGACGAGACAGTTAAGCCATGTCCTGAAGGATGAGCAACAGAAAGATGGGAAGGAGAGAGGAAGAGAAGCCTGGGGAAATTAACATGTGAGGATACAGGGTGACTTTCCAGTGTCTGTGAAGCCATTGCCCCGCACTCCGATGCCCATCACTGACGACCCCTGGACTTCAAGGGTTAGGCTTAAGAAAATGGGGAATGGTAGGACTCCAGAAATTTAGGTCCCCGGAGAAAAATTTTAAGCCCTAAGGTAGATGCTCAGACTGATCTTTGAATTGTGCGGAGCCTGCCTGACTGCTAGTGTTGGATAAATAATAAATACCAGTCCCTTCTGTTCCTGGGATCAGCGTCCTGCCTTGACCTTGCTTATCAGATCAGGTAGGAAACCCAGGTCCTTCTTACCACATGTGGTCATTACATTTCCCATGGCATTTTCACAAGAGGCCCGGGCTGCTTTCCTGGCTACTGTCCAGGTAGGTAATTATCTTGCCTCCTGTTCGAACTCCCTTGTGGTTTCAGTTGTAGGAGACAGCCTCCTTCACTCCCACAGGATTGGCTGCTGGTGCTGAAAGGTTTCATTCTGGAAATCTGTTACCTTCTGCCCTGGAGCTTGGCTAGCATTCAGGGCCGGGAGAGGATGTTTGAGGACAACTTGGCCAGGTCTATACTTACTAATAGAAGTGGAGAATTGGGACTCATTTCCTGATAAAATGAGCACCAAGCGTAACTTTTTGCCAGATGACTTCATGGTTTAAAAATACTGGGTTAAAAAGTGATACTGTTCAGGGAAAAGAAAAAGTCCCCAGTTCAAAATTACTGACATAAAATCCATACTCTTTCTCCTTACCACAAGAGCATGCTGTTTTGGCAAATGGGGCAACAGTCATGATGATCAGATTTTTAGAAGATGACACACCTGTGAACAGGATCTCTGAGTCAAGATGTACTAGCAAATCTATCTATGTATCATCTATCACCCAGCATCATTGCTTCCATAGCCTGTTACCTCCTTCTCTGTGCATCATCAGTACAGAGCCATCAGCAGGCAAACGCTGTGGGATAGCGTTCCCCGTGGTTCCTGTCAGTGAATGGTTTCTGAGTACCCACAGTTGCATGGCCATATGATTTGGGAGCTAGGAAGATCTATAATGATCATACCTTCCCATGGCCTTCTGCACATTTCTGAGCAGTAGTACAACATAATAGGACTAGCCGTGAAAACAGCTAGACCTGGGTTTAAATTCTGGCACCACTACCTCTGTGACTCTAAGTTACTTAATCCTTTTTCATCTATAAAATGGGGATAATTATATTGGTACCTAATTTACAGGTGTAGTAGATTATATGAGATATTGCAATTAAAGTGCTTGGCACAGCAGTGCATAATAGGCTCAGAAAATGTTTGCAATCATTACTAGAATACAATCCAGCAGACATATATACAAAAACAGGACTGAACCTCCTGGCCTTGCTCTCCTGTCTTCCCCCCAGCAGCTCTAAGAAGAGTTTGTACTCTAGCGATGAGATGGTGATTAAGAACATTGACTTTGTGCTCAGACAAACCTGGGTTGGAATCCCAGCTTTGTTATTTGGGAGCTCTGTGACCTCAGAGAAGTTAAATAACTTCTGTGAGCCTTGGTTTCCTCATGGTAAAATAGGATAGTTGTCGGATACCAATCAATAACTAGTCATAGTCACATAGAACCTGCCACATAGAAAGCATTACTACTCTTAGAGATAGGTAGTACAAAGCTTTTGATGATTTGACCATGGGAGTCACTCAAAATATAGCTACTTTTATCTTTATCAGCCTAAAATTACCTGTTATTCAATATTTACCAAAGACCCAGTTGAAAGAAGTAATATCTGTGGAGGTTTCAGGAAGAGTGACAGTCCCTCTGCATCAGCAGTGGGCCATCCTAGTGTGGAATCAGACTTGCACTGCCTTTATCTTTGGCATTACATTATTCACTTGTACTGGGGAACATGGCAGCTACCATTTGCATGAAACTCACAATTGGGTTTAAGCAAGAATAGTGTTGAAATCAAAGCCACTCTGTCAAATAGTATTCCTGTCTGAGGACTCATAGGAGGAAAATCCCTCATGCTTCAGTTCCTGGAAAAGTTGGAAAATTTTTGCACTACCTATGGTGACTTTATTGAAACATATAATACGCCCAAATGATATTAACCTTGACTTTCTTGCCAGCTGCTCTATTTACTCTTTATTTTGTTTTCCCCTCCAGATTTTATCATGTTTTTGCATTTCACGTATGGAAGCTGCCTGAAATCCTTTTGGGAACAAGGTTGAGAGTGAATTAATTAATAACATGAAAGGAAAGACTCTTGTAACACCAACATTATGCTCAGGAGTATTTGGAATTTTGTTCAAATTGACTCAATCTTTGACCAGAAAGAAGCTCAATTTGTAACGTCTCCTCTCTAGTGTAGACTCCTCTCTAGACTGCTCTTACCAGAGTATCTTGACATAAAGAATCTTGTGTTGCCTATAGAAAGTTACTTAAATGACTAGAACTCAGGTTTTATTTTTAACTATAAAGTGAGACTAGTGGTATAACTCTAACAATGATAATAATAAAAAGTAACAAGCTAAGAACACCTTTCATGTGTCAGACGCTATGCAGAGGATTTTACATGCATATTCAACTTAATTCTTCATAACTGTCCTATAGTTAAATACTTTCCAGATATATTCAACCTCATAATAACTTTACAATGCAGCCACTGATCTATTTTACAGATGAGGAAACTGAGGCTCAGAGACATTATCTGCCCATGGCTACACCGCTAAGAAGTGACAGATTGGCTGAAGCCAGAAGAACGTGCACCATGGCGCTCAGAACCACATTCACGTTTTTGTTGCTGATTAATTTCAGCAAAATGACATCATCTGTCATAATTAATTTCAGTAAAAGGACATTGTGACATGCTGTGAACTTGATTTTGGTAATGAAGTTTTGTTTAATTTATAACTTTTTATAAGATATAAAATTGTAAAGGATTTGTGCCTTATTTTATGATTGGATATTTTAAGTAGCCTCATAAAAATAATTTCAGTAAACATGAGGGATATGAAAGGATTTTTTTCCACCTGAGGGGTTGGTATGGTTTTCAGGTTTGGAAAATACGGATATAGGCAAGTTTTTTATCTTTTATGTGTTTTATCTTAAATCTACAAGATTTATAACCACTGAGAGGAAAAAGAGATCCCATTAAGATGGGCTGGGAAAGGTGGAATTTGGACTTGCTTTGAAAAAGATGTAGAATTCCGAATGTGAGTGACATCTGGCTACAACACCCCCCGACCAGGTGATTCTAGATTGATTTGGCTCACCTGGATGGCTAACGGGTGTCCTTCATCTCACATTGTTCCAAGTAGAGCCCTTCAAAAGCTGAGAATTTGGTCAAAAAGGGAAAGCCTTCCAAAGAGAGGAGCACCTGTCTTTAGTCAGAAAATAGGATTCGGATAAGTGGAAGTGAGAGAGAAACCTCTTTTGTTAGAGGAGTCCCGGGCATACAGAGGGAATGAGTAGAACATATTGAAGCCCCCATATAAACAAGGCTGTCAGAGCAAGGGCCTGCAGGGGGAGATAATGGGAGAGATGAACCAGAATCAGAACCAAAACCAGAACGAGAACCACACAGTGGATGGCTCTGAATGCAGAAAAGGGAAATTTAGAGGCTCAACAATGGGGAAGCATTGCTTAAGCTCGAGTAGGAGATTCGTATAAAAAGATGGTGTTCTAACACCAAGGCAGAGGGTAACTGGCAAAATTTGCTGGACTGAAAAGAACATTGGTTGGCTTCACCAGAGTGGAGCTTTAAACAAATGGAGTGAGGCAAGAGGTGAGTAATAACACCCCTTCACTCCCCAGGCAATGGGGACTCTGCCATCCCCATCCAGGAGTAACTCATAGGCCCTGGGGAACTCAGACTAGAGACTCAGCTACCCTGATGGCTTCCCACATTTTGGTCAGATCTATAAATACAATGGACAGATCTTAATATTGTCCTCCTGTCCTGCTGGCAAAGCTTCTGCCTACAATATCCCAGTGGGACCCAAACCACACTGAGATTGACAAGGACGTTTCTTGACAATGGTGGGCAATAGCTTGTTCAGAAAGACTCTGCCCAGGGTGGCTAGTGCAATCAACTTTCTCACTTTGGGTTTCCATCGTAAAGAACTTGCCTGAAGGACTCATGTAGAGAATTCAATTTGTATCATCCAAATAGGTGAAACATGAAGTGTACCTAACTAACTCCCAGGAGGGGGTAGCAGTCACCACGTTTACCTTCACTTTTTTCTGGTTTCTGGGAGAAAACGAATTAAAATTCATATGTTACAATTAAAAACCATTAACAGCAAACATGAGAGAGAACAAGCAATTAGTTAATGTATTATTTAAGCCTTTACTACACTTCAGCTATCAAGGGCAATCATTCTTTCTGAGTAAAATGTTTTCTTTTTTCTTTCTTTTTTTGGCCCATTATTAAAAGCTTAAGTGTTTACCAATAACTGACAGGAAGTTTGGATTTGCTTCAATTCTACTCTAGGGAGCAATACTCTGACGGTATTTCCTGACCTAATACCTCAAATTATGGCATAGGGTCTAAAGCTAAATGTATTAATTTTCAAACACACAAAAAAGAACGACTCTATAAATTTCACTGTGGATTCTCTGCTGGACATTGATCCACCCATAATTCCTAAGCATCTGTTCTGTTCAGGGCACTATGCTCCAAGCTACAGGGCACTATGCTCCAAGCTCAAAAGCTACTATATAGTATATGGTATAGCTATGTACTTTGCTATAGAAATATAGTTTCTACCCTCCAGGAGTTTCAACTCTTTTCTCCTTTATGGTACGTAACTAGTCATTGATAATGACAATAATAGCAATAATTACCTGTCTGTAGATATTTCTAAAAAAATTAAGGACTTTCACTTATATAATATAATCTTTTATTCTTCCATTTAATATTTAGGGGAATTCTTTGAAGTAGGAGGTAGACAGAAGCATTACCAGCCACATTATATGAAGGCAAAATGTTTACCCCAGAGAGATTCAAGAGCTTAAAGTCACAACGTTAGATATAGAACCAAAACTAAGACGTGAACTTCCGAACACACAATGAAGCAGTCTGTCTACCTACTAACTGAATTTCTAATGATATTACACTGCCACCTCCCCCATATAGTAGTAAAAATGTTCTGTAATGGTAAGGGGATTTAGACCTTAGGATCTTTCAAATTAGAATAGAAAATTTTCTAGATTTTACAAGTTTTCTAGATTGATAGGGCAAATTGAACTGGGTATAATGAGCTAAACTTGGATGCCACCATTCCACTCCAAACATAATAAATTATACATAAGATATTTAAAAATTAAAAAACGTAGCTAAGTATGAAGGCAAGAAATGAAAATGTCAAGAGGGCATAAATAAGAAGGACACTCAAAACTAAAGCCATGAGAACTTGACAATAGAGAGGCCAGGGAACTAACAGGACCTGCTAAGTGCCTGGGGACAGGGAATGAGATGCCTGACTTAGGACGGAGTCTGGGACTCAGGCAACTGGTACTGGGCAACTGGTTGCTGTCCTGAAAAACTCAGATCAGTAGCCTGAGAAATGGCATAGTGGCACGCAACTCATGCTGGGCTGCGAGCGATAAAACAATTGCCCAAGAAAGAAACTGGAATCCCATGTAAGGTGGTATGTGCTAAATGCTCATGGGGGCCAAATTCATACTATTCAAGAGGCACGGAGGCCTACCTTTAAAATTATTTGAGGGTATCTCTTTTGAGAAACCAAAATTAAAATGCTCCATTGTCAAAATGTTAAAGGAATCGCTAAAAGAATACAGAATATATAATTTCCCAAACAGTAGAGGGACAAATGGGGGAGAAAAGAAACCTCTCCAAAACCTTGACCAATTAAAACATTAACAGGAAAGAGACAAAAAGAAAGAAAAGGTAAATAAAAACATGTAGTAACAGAGAAGAAATATGTCCAAATATATGTGTTGAAACTATAAATGGTCTAAATTCAGTAAACATAGAGATTGTCAGATTAGTTAAGAAAATAAAAACTGAGTACATCTAAATTCTAAGAGTACTAAAAAGTTGAAAATCAAAGAAAGGAATAAATAAAAAATAAAACATAAATACATATTAATATAAATGAATAAATATATTTAATATAAAATTTATATAATTTAATTCTGATGTAATAATACATACTCTATGTTATATAATAATTATATATAATATAATACATATAATAAAAATTATTTATAAAGAAAATACTAACCTAAAAAAACCTTAATAAAAACTTTATTAAAAACAGAAAGAAGGGGGGCGCCTGGGTGGCTCAGTTGGTTAAGCGACTGCCTTCAGCTCAGGTCATGATCTCAGGGTCCTGAGATCAAGCCCCGCATTGGGCTCCCTGCTCGGTGGGAAGCCTGCTTCTCCCTCTGACCCTCCCCCTGCTTGTATTCCCTCTCTCACTGTCTCTCTCTCTCTGTCAAATAAATAAATAAAACCTTAAAAAAAAAAAAAAACAGAAAGAAGGTATGTTAGGACCAAAAGCATTATCAGAGATAAAGATACTGTCTACATAATGACAAAATATGTAATTCACCAGAAAGCTATAGTAATTCTAAATTTGAATACCCAAAAATACAGAAAAGCAAAAACTGACAGAATTACATAGAAAAACTGAACTATGCATAATCTTTGCTGGAGGTTTTACTATACAACTCACTATAATAACTCTAGAAATTAGAAATTAGTGAGAATGTAGACTATTTGAACTATACAATCAACATGCTGGACATAATGGATGGAAATATAATCTTGTGCCCAACAACTGGAGAACACACGTTCTTTTCAGGCATTTATAGATCTTCAGTGAAAACTGATCATGAAGGATGCTTCATAAAGCAAGGCCATAAAGCAAGTCCCAGTAAATGCCAAAGAAATGATAGCATAGAGAGCACATTTCTGACTAAAGTCTAAATAACTTAGGAATCAATGAGGAAAAGGAAACCAAACAATCCCAAATATTTGAGAAAATAAAACCCTACTTGTAAATAATTCATAGGTCAAACAATAAATCATAGTGGACAATTAAAAATATTCAAAACCAAATACTAATGGAACCATGATGTATACAAACTTGTTGGGTGCAGCTACAATGGTGTATAAAGAACATCATGCCTTAAATGCCTCTATTAAAAATACTTGAGAACCAATGAGCCAAGGATCCACTCAAAATCTAGAAAATAGAATAAACTAAAATTATGTATAAAGTGACTTCTATTCTTGTCTATGATGAAAAAGATTACATAACACTAACCACACTACCAAGAATAACTATACAAACTGGGTAAAATTTTAAAAAGAACTGTTTGAAGGCATCAGAGATTAACCCACGTAAAGAGGACTTGAGAGTTCAAGATCTTAGAGAGTAGGTAAAGCCCACTGAGGGCAACATCACATTTGCCTCCATTTGTTTCCCTGAGGGGTTTTGCCAATTTGTGGAACAAGGAAGAGAAGCAGAAAGAAGCAACATGAGGTCTTCAATAGTCTCACTTACATTGATATTTCAATACAGCTCTAATTACAGTTCAGGTGGTCAAGGTGGCAGGACCTGAGAGGCCCAGACCTCAGAGAAGTAGGAGCTGCCGAAAAGTGAGCTTGAAATTTGATGTGTACTTTTCCTTAGAGCTGTTTTTCAGCCCCTAAGCTGCATATTCACAGGGGAAGGTGCCAACAATCTAAGTGGAAAGCAGCTTCTGTGAGGCTGAAGAGTTGACTGGAGGCTTTGGTTGGAGAGAAAGAGGTTGGAGCTGGGACCTACCAAAGTGGAGAAGCCCTGGTTAACAACCCAGGTTTTCAGATGAGGCACCTGAAGCATATGCTCTAGGCATCTAGGCTGTGCCCTGGAGCAAAGGCAAACTGAAAATAGAGACCCTTGTCCCCTCAAAAGCCTGAAACCAGCCTCAACTGTATCAGTGTGATCTGTCTGTACTCTGTGCATGTGCCAGAAAAAATTTACATCTTCTGTAGAAAGGTAACATCATCCAGAACCTTTACAATTTTCTATTGTTATACACAATGCCCAACATTCAGTAAAAATTATCGTAGATAGCCAGAAAGAGAATCAAATGACCAAAAACAAAGTTAGAAATAAAAGACAATAGAAAGAGTCTCATAGGTGATCACAATATGATTGTATGCTCAAGAAAATGGAGGGAAAGATGGAGTGTTTCCTCGTAGAATGCATCAGAGACTATAAAACAGTAATCAGATAGAAACTTTAGACACAAAAGTATAACAAGTATTACCAATTTAATAGATTAATAGTGGATTAGACACAGTAGAAGGATTAGTGAATCGTAAGGTTAATAAAAAACTTATGTAAGTTCAATATACAAACACAAACTACATTCTATACATATGTAGTATTATAGAATATATAGTATGATTAAAAACACAGTATCTAGCAATATATCTAACAAAAGAGGTACAAGACCTTTACAAACAGATTGATAAAGATTTAAATAATTGTAGACAGCTTCTGTGTTTATGGATTCCACCAGGGCATCCCAAACTTTAATGTGAACATGAAGCCTCTGCGATCTTGCTCAAATGCAGATTCTGATTCCATAGGCCTGGGGTGAGGCTCTAGATTCTGCATTTCTATTTATTAATTTATTAATTTTTTAAAAAATTTATTTACGTAATCGCTACACCGAAATGGGGCTCAAACTCATGACCCCAAGATCAAGAGTCACACATTCTTTGGATTGAGTCAGCCAGGTACTCCTTAGATTCTGCATTTCTAATAAACTCCCACATAATGCTGGTCCACAAACCACACTTTGAGTATCACAGATTTAGAAGGCTCAATATCACAATTTATATTAAGTTACATAATTACATAATATAACTAGTATAAAATGCATAATTTACATTGATATTTCAATACTGCTCTAATTAAAATAGACAGTTCTTTGGTAGGACTTGACAAATTGGTCCTAAAATTTATATAGAAAAGCAATGTGCCACAAATAGCTAAGGCAACTTTGGAGAAGAATAAGTTTGAATGGGACTTACCCTATTGAATGTCAAATCTTTTTATAAAACTATAATAATCAAAATGGTGTGGACTTAGCACAGTGTATAGATAAAGCAATGGAACAGAATAAAAGGCAAGAAGCAGACCTATACATGAATGCAAAGTTGATACGGAATAGAGGTGAAATTGTACAGCAATTAGAAAAAAGAAAATTTAATAAAAGTTACGGGTATAATTAATTATTCATGTACAAAAATAAAATTGAATCCTATTTTACAGCATACTCAAAATAAATTCCAGGTGGGTTTAAGTGCTGAATTTAGGTAGTAAAACTTTAAAATAAGAAAAAAAATAGGAAAATATTTTTAAGACTCAAAGTGTGAAAGGATTTATTTATTTATTTATTTATTTATTTAGTAATTAATGGAAGGATTTTTTTTTTAACAAAGCAAATAAGCACAAATGTTAAAGTAATAGATTGAGAGTTTTGATTATATTACAACGAAAACTTCTGTAAACCAACAGTCACCATTAAAAAAAGTGAAAGATAAGGGCGTCTGGGTGGCTCGGTCAGTTAGGCATCTGCCTTTGGCTCAGGTCATGATCACAGGGTTCTGGAATCAAGCCCCACATCAGGCTCCCCACTCAGCGGGGAGTCTGCTTTTCCCTCTCTCTCTGCCCCTTTCTCCCTTCCTCCCCACTGTGCTCTCTGCTCTGTCTTTCAAATAAGTAAATAAAATCTTAAAAAAAAAAAAAAGTGACTGGCTAGCTGGGTGATAGACAATGGGGAGGGTATGTGCTATAGTGAGTGCTGTGAATTGTGTTAGACTGTTGAATCACAGACCTGTACCTCTGAAACAAATAATACATTATATGTTTAAAAAAAAAAGAAGAAGATAGCAGGAAGGGAAAAATGAAGGGGGGAAATCGGAGGGGGAGACGAACCATGAGAGACTATGGACTCTGAGAAACAAACTGAGGGTTCTAGAGGGGAGGGAGGTGGGGGGATGGGTTAGCCTGGTGATGGGTATTAAAGAGGGCACGTACTGAATGGAGCACTGGGTGTTATATGCAAACAATGAATCATGGAACACTACATCAAAGACTAATGATGTAATGTATGGTGATTAACATAACATAATTAAAAAAAAGTGAAAGATAAGTCAGACTGGGAGAAGACATTTTCAATGCATACTTCTGGGAATTAGCATTTTGCTAATTCTAAAGCACCCTACAAATCAAGAAGAAAAAGAATTTGAAAAAGAACAGGGATAAAAGGGAGAAACTCAAATGGCAAAGGGTAAAAGCATGAAAATATGCTTCATCTTACTAGGGACCACAGAAATAAAACACAAATGAAAATTACAAGGAGATATGATTTCAAATCCATTAGAATGGCAACTATCAAAATGTGGATAATTCTAGGAATTGAAGAGGCAGGTGAAAGGACTTTTGTAACTTATGGGAGGTAAATGATTTGTAACTTTGGAGAGCAGTTTGACAAAACCTATTAATTTGGCAATACGGATTCCCTATTGCCCAACAATTCCTTTCCTGGGGATTTTCTCTGGAAAAATTCTTGCACATGCGCACAAGTGGGCAAGTACAGGAAAGTTGTCAGCAGTGTTTTTCGTAGTTGTAAAATACTAGGGAAAACTAAATCTATATAAACAGCAGAATAAACAATGAAATTATAGTACATTCATACCACTGAATATAACACCAAATTGAAAATAGAGATTTCTGTATTAACATGACCAAATAGAAATTTTAACTGAAAAGGAAAGTAGCAAAAGGATACAAAACCCACCAAATTCAGCACAATGTTTATCTCTGGAGGTGGGAGGTGAGAAGAAATTGCAAATGAAAGAAGATACATGGAGGTCTCCAAAGTATTTGTAACATTTTATTTCTTAAGCTGGTTAATGGTTACAGAGGTTTCCACTTTACTATTCTTTACACCTTTTTGTATTTATGAAATATATAAATATAAAACAATTTGGAAGGGGTCCAGAATTGGTAAATGTGGAGGGCACTGTTAGAAGGAAATGCTAACCCGCTGGAGGAGATCACCTCCACAATCCAGGACACCGCTGAGAAACTACCGTGGAAGACCACTGTTGAAAGTAAGCTGACAGTAAAGAGATATGAAGCACATCAGGAAATCCATTCCCATAAGAGAGAGTCAGCAGACACAACAAATGAGAGAATTTCCAGTTGAGAAACTAAAGAAAATAGAGCAGTTTCCAAAGAGCTTCAAAATAAGTGGTTTCAAAAACGTTCAAAGACATAAAGGAATCAACTGAACTCATGTCAGAAGGAGACATTGTAAAAACAGAGTAAGCAGGTTTGAAAACAAGATATTCTAGAAATGAAAAATACTGCTGTCATAATTGTAAAATTCAATATAACAGGTCAAAGTAAACCAAAGCAAGAATTAATAAATTGGAAGGTGAATTTAAGAATACAACTCGAAACCTCAAAAGATGTATAAGAGAGAGGCAATGAGAGATATGAAGAATAGAATTAAAAACTCCAATGTGTCTAAAACAGTTCCAGAAGGGGAAAGAAAGAATGTGGGAGTAGTTACATGCAACTATGTTGATGAAGAATCCTCTTATTTATTTATCTGAAAGAGAGCGTGAGCAAAGCATAGGGGGGAGGGGCAGAGGGAGAGAATCTCAAGCAGACTCCTTGCAGAGTGTGGAGCCTGACCTGGGGCTCGATTTCACAACCCTGAGATCATGACCTGAGCGGAAATCAAGAGACAGACATTCAACTGACCAAGCCACCCAGGTTCCCTGATGGAGAATCTTCTAGTAAGACATGAATTCTCAGATTGAAAAGTTACAAACCAAATTCTAAACTGAAGAAAACACAGAGAGAGAGAGCGAGAGAGACAGAGACTGAGAGACTGTAGTCTATCAGATAGAAAGAAGAAATTTTAAAAACCACCAGAAGTGGTAAGACAGATAACCTGTGAGTAAAAACAATCAGATTGACAATGGATTTCTCATCAGTAAGGAAGTAATCTGGAAGAAAATTTAATAATGCCTTCAAAGTCTGAGGAGAAAAATATAACAGCCAATCCAGAATCCTACACTTAACTAAATTATCACTCCTGAATGAGGGTGAAATTGGGACACTGATTGCTCAGTTGGTTGAGTGTCTGACTCTTGATCTCAGCTCAGGTTTTGATCTCAGGATCATAAGTTCAAGCCCCACGTTGGGCTCCACACTCAGCGTGGAGCCTACTTTAAAAGAATGAGGGTGAAATAAAAGTATTTTAAGACATACAAAGAGAGTCTATTATACATTGAAAGAACTTCCTGATGAGGGAACTAGAATCTAGAAGGAATAGAAACCAAGTGGCGGTAACGAGAAAAACATTAGTAAGCCTGTTCCTACATAAAAATGAGGGTTGATAGTGAAAAAATAAATAATAAATAATGTAAGTGTTAAAATACACAAAATGAATTATTTTGTTAGTGGGGAGTAGTTCAGACAGGCTTAGAAAATTCTGTTTTCCTTGTGTTGTTTGGGTAAACAAAGATGATTAACTTTAGACTTTGCTGGAAAAATACAGACTTAAAAAATCACATAAAGAATGAGAAGGGAAACTCACAACTTGCTAACTAGAAAATCGTTAAAAGGTAACTGAGAAACAGTTCAACAGAAGGCAGGAAATTAAGAAAGAAGGGAGGGAGGTGGGGGAGAGGGAGGGAAAGGAGGAGAAGCAGCGGCAGCAACTAAAAATCAGAGTAAAGAGAAAATCCAGGTAAGTTGATAGGAATTAATCCAAATATGTTAATGGTAACAATATACTATTTGCGATGGTCAGTTTTATTTATCAGCTTGACTGGGCTACAGTTTCCAGTTACTCAAATACTAATGGAGATATTGCTGTGAAGATATTTTGTAGGTGTGATTAAAGCCCATAATCGGTTGGCTTTAAGTAACAGAGATGAAAAATCTTTGAGGGTCTGAGTCAATCAGTGAAAGGTCTTAAAAGCAGAGCTGAGTCTTCCCTGAAGAGGAGGAAATCAGGCTGTGGACAGGAGCTTCATCCCATGCCTGAGAGTTCTAGCCTGCCCTTTCTGACGGCCTGCCCTACAGTTTCAGGCTGCCCAGCCAGCCCTCGTAAGTGTGATCCAATTCCCTGCGATAAATCTCTATCTCCTACTGGTTTTGTTTCTCCAGTTGAATGCTGACTGATAGGTACACTATGTAAATGGCTTCAACTCACATCTTCACATGCATAAATCCCCAAATTGCATTAAGATCAAATCAAACTGCTCTTGATGAGAAATATACCTGATACATCAAGAAGGTTGAAAATTAGGGATAAAGAGAATGCATATAGCAGGCAAGTGTGTGCCAGAGGAAGCAGTGACAGGGAGAAAGAGGGCTATTGCATGATAACAAGAGCATCTCTGATGAGCAGGGACATCAGGACCCACAAGAGGAGTCTACCATGAAGTTGCCTATGCTTCCAAGCAAGTCCCAGTCCTTATGAGTTTCTGTTAAACTTGGTGATTTCATTTCTCAGAAGAGTTCAAGTCATTTTCTATGTGAAAGCTGTAAAGTTTCTACCTTTTTTTTTTTTTTAAGATTTTATTTATTTATTTGACAGAGAAAGACATAGCGAGAGCAGGAACACAAGCAGGGGGAGTGGGAGAGGGAGAAGCAGGCTTCCTGCAGAGCAGAGAGCCCGATGTGGGACTCGATTCCAGGACCCCAGGATCATGACCTGAGCTGAAGGCAGACGCTTAACGACTGAGCCACCCAGGCGCCCTCTACCTTTTTTTTTTTTTTAAAGATTTTATTTATTTATTTATTTGAGAGTGAGAAAGAGCACAAATGGGGGGGGGGGGGGTGGGCATCAGGAGAATCTGACCCTGAGATCATGACCTGAGCTGAAGATAGACACATAACCAACTGAGCCACCTAGGTGCTTCAAGTTTTCACCTCTTAATCTTGAAATAATTACAGATTCACAGCAAGTTGCAAACACTGTCTAGAGAGGTATAGAGTACCTGTCACCCAGTTCCCCTCAGTGCTCACATTTTTATGTAACTATAGCACAGGAGTAAAAGCCGGAAACTGACGAGGCTGCAGTATGTGTGTAGTTCTGTCATTTTAGCACACATGTAGATTCCTGCACTCTCCAGCCCAGTTAGATACAGAACTATCCCATCACCACAGGGCTCTCCCTGGTGCTACCCTTCATAGAGTCACACATGTCCCCTCCCCTTCACTATCCCCAACCCCTGATGACCACTGATCTGTTCTCCATCCTAATAATTTCGTCACTTTGAGAATGTTATATAAATGGAATCATACAGAATGTTGCCTTTTCTGATCTGGCTCTTCTACTTAGTGTAATGGCCTTGAGATCCATCCCAGGTATCACATGTGTCATTAGTTCATTCCTTTTTATAGCTAAGTACTATTCCACAAACTGGTACATGTTTTTAAGTTTGAAGAAAAACGAGGAATTTTGTGAAATAAAAATATTAACTTTTTTTTTTTTTTTTTTTAAGTAGGCTCCATTCCCAGCACGGAGCCCAATGTGGGGCCTGAACTCACGACCCTGGGATCAAGACCGGAGTTGAGACCAAGAGCCAGCTCCTTAATCAACTGAGCCACCCAGGCGCCCCTAAAAATATTAACTTTTAAAATGTTTTTTAAAAGGTGGAAGCTCTTAAGATTACAGGATTTTTAAGTTTTGTCTTAAAAGAGTCTGAGGTTGCTAATTTCACCATTTTGGGCCTTAAACACTCTCCCAATTTTGGGGAAAAGAGATGATTTATGTTCTTGCCAAATCATAAATGGAATGGACATAATAACCCATTTATTTTGACATAAATGTTTGTTAAGTGCCAGGTTAACATGTTTCTCTGTGCTGGTTGCCCACAAGCAAAGAAAGAGGGCAAAGATGCATCTTACGGCCAGCACGGTGCCTGGCACATGGCAGCCTCTTGAACGTTCTTCACTGAATGAATAAAATAAAATAACATTTATTTTCCTGCTTTAAAAAGGAATTTATAATGTGGTAACAGGGACAATATGTGGATACAAATAACTGTTAGAAAATTGTATATATCATAAAGAAGGTGGAGGTGAGTGCAGTGGCACAGTCCATAGGAGAAAACTTGTCCTTTGAGTTGAGAGGACAAGAGAAGGCTTCACACAATTGGTGACATCTGTGTTTGGCCATGAAAAATGACAAGAATTGGGAGAAAAATAAATCAGAGAGAAAAAAGCTTCCTCCTGGGCACAATAATCACAATACTTGATGATTATTTCTGTCTCCCTGTGTGCTGGGCATTTTGCTAAGCACTTTACGTACTTAAATCATGTCCCCCTCACAGTTCCTGTATTAATATCCCCACGATGACCAAGAGGCACAGAGAAGTTATGTGCCTTGCCCAGCACAACCACTGTAATGGGCTGAGTGGGGAAAACCAGGCAGGGAAGCTCCAGAACTCTCGCTCTAATGACGTGAAGTGGACGCAAGTTTTAGAGAACAGTGAACTCTGACTGGAATCTAGACTGGGTAATCGGAGTTGGGAAGAGAAGCCTAGAAAGATTCGTAGGAACCAGGTCCTAGAGAGCTTCCAATGCCATACCAAGTCATGTGGACATATTTCAGAAAGCCTTTGGAGGTTTCGAGCACAGGCATGACTTGGTTAGAGCTGTTTTGTTTGGTTGTGTAGTTCTTGGCTTTGTTGAAGATCTAGCAGTGAGAAGGAGCACGTTGATGTTAGCTGTGGGAGAACGAGTGAGCTCCGTCCAGAGAAGTGCTAAGAGGGCACCTGTGAGAAGGAAGATGGCAATGCAGCTGAGAGCTGCTGGGAAGGTGGACAACTCAGGCCCTGGCCACAGGCTGAGGAATGGGGTGCGTGGGGAGCAGGGACGGGAGCACCCCAGGTGTCTTTGTGCTTTCTGGCCTGTATACTGGGGCGCATCATGGTCCCCTCCAATCACTCCAGGAAGTGGAGGAGGAGGAATGCTTCAAGAAGAAAAGAGACTTGAGCCTCAAATATTTTGAATGAGGGATTCCAAGGGTACTTCCAGCGTTCACGGGACTATGTGGAAGGACCCAAACCCTGGCAAGACTCTGGAGGGGCTGCACATTAGCAGTGAGAGCGGATGAGCTTACCTTGGACGAGATTTTTTTTAAGAGCCAGTTTTTAAAGAATTTTTAATCAGTGAAGAAATCTCACACTTGGATGAACCAAGCACTTTATGAAGCTCAAACACCACAGACCTAAGATTTGGGGATATTCACAAAAAATGGTACAGAAATGAGACTCGAGGCCTAAAGGAATTGCTGTGGGAATTTACACTGCGTTGTAGAAAGAAACCCCAATTGTAGTTCTTTCCAAACTTGTCATGATTGCCATTTATGAACAGGAGACTAAACTATTCTCGTTGACCGTTTGAACCACCTGCTGATGCTTTCCTGAGCAGAGTTTTGAAAATTTCAGTGTTTCACATTTAGCTTCCCTATCTAGTATTACTTCGGTAAAATCTTAGATCTGGAGAGAAAAATGACTAGAACTGCAGAAATGGTAAGAATAATTTTAAAAAACAAGAGTAACAACAGCAGTAATTTCGAAAGGTAATAATAACCTAGTGGGCTTCCTTGAAGCCTTTTCAAGGCTTCTTGTATCTCTAAGGTTTTGGCAGTTCTTGGAATAAGTGCTGGGACCGAACAGGTGCTTGGTCTACTTTTTATTTTCCTGTTTTCAAATGCAGCTCCTTTTGGAAACTTGTGAGTTAGTTAAGGTATTATATGTAAAACAAAAAACAAAAACAAAATGACGTATCAGTTATCCCCTAAATAGTCAGTAATGTTTCACCCCTTTTCCTAGAACATGCTTCTTTTTTTTTAAAAAAAGAAATATTTATTTGTTTAAAGAGATAGAGAGAGCGTGCATGTGAGTTGGTGGGGAGCAGAAGGATAGGGACAAGCAGACTCCCCACTCCCCACCAAGCACAGAGCCCCACACGGGGCTCTATGTGGGGCTGATCCCAGACCTTGAGGTCATGACCTGAGCCAAAATCAAGAGTCAGTTGTTTAACCTACTGAACCACCCAGGCGCCCCTAGGACATGCTTCTAAGTATACCCTAGAAGAGGGACTCAATTCCAGATCTACAAATAGGCTTCAAGCAAGCCTTTCACCTTGTGTATGAAAATCGTGAGTGAGGTGCATGCATTTTCCTGGAAGCTGATTTTACTGAGCTTCCATCCCCATCTCAAGCTCAAGAAGCTAACACCCGTCTCCTGGATCCTTTTCAGTTCAGGGACTATAGCAGCAAGGCACACTCATGTGTGCCTGATCCCTGCAGCACAGTGTGCTGTGTTGGAAAAAGTGTCGAGCTAGGATTTAGAAGACATTTCTTTTGTTCTGGCCGCACTCCGCGCTTCCGTGAACTTCAAACAAGTCACTTACTCTCTGTAGGCCTCAGTTTGTTCATCACTCCCATGGAACAGAATATCTACCCTACCGGGACAGACTTAACCAGCTATCGTGAAAACAAAATAAGGTAGTAAATGTGTTTTGAATAAAGCAAAACATCATAAGAAAGCCAGTTATTACTTGGTGAACTCGTCTCTACTGCTGGTTACTTTGGTGTCTACTTCTTTCTTTTCTTAGAGGCCCCTGGTTCCCTCAATTCCTCAATCTCTGCTCTTTGCTCTATATCTTGTAGATGCTGCTTCCTAAGTAGGGACAGAGAAAAGGATGGTGATTAGGCCAGAGGTTCCTTTAAGAACTTGCTTCAAAGAGGGAAATACTAACGCTTCGCTTTTGTAGAGTGCTTTACAGTTTTTCAAGATATTTTATATTAACTGCCATATTTTCATACACCTATTTTGTTTTTTTCTGGAAACTGAGGCACACAGAGGTGAGGAGTCCAGGTCACTTCAGGTGTCTAGGGTGGCATGAGGGCTGGAACCTGGGTCTTCTAACAGTGGGTTTTGCCACAATTCTCCTGGGTCTCATCTTAGGTGGGAGATACAGAATCAATCATGACAGTCTTATTTGGTCATACAGTGAGAAGGTATTCATCAACAAAGGAACGAAACATCCCTTTTCCTTGTACAATGATCCAAGAAAATCTTTCTGTCTTCCATCATGCCTATTTTCAGATGGGGTTTGACCTTGTAGCTAAGTCTTTCTCTCACTGCTGACTCTGCTCACTCTCCTTCAACTTGATTCATTTGGGCCCCAGTGGGCCCTGCTTGGGGAAAGGCCCATCTGGGAGTATTCAATACATTCCCTTGTCAAGCAGAGGAAAAGAGCTGCACTTGCAGAATAAGGAAACTTCCAAGAGGGCTCTGGCCAGAAGTCAATTTGCAATTTTGAGAGCGGCACTTGATCTGGACACTGACATAACATGCCTGTTGCGTATTACTTCACAAATGCTGCTACATATCTTTTTACTCTTGCCCAGAGCCATGAGTCCTCCAAATCGGGGCACTGCTCACATTTTCAACCAATCATTCAACATGCACACAACTCACATACGTTTGTTGAGCACCTACCGTGTGCCAACTGCTCTGGGAAATAAAACAAATGAGAGTTGGGATGCCTGGGTGGCTCAGCCGGTTAAGCATCTGCCTTCGGCTCAGGTCATGATCCTGGGGTCCTGGGATCGACCCCGCATCGGGCTCCCTGCTCAGCGGGGAGCCTGCTTCTGCCTCTGCGACTCGCCCTGTTTGTGCTCACTCTCTTTCTCTCTCTGATTAAAAAATAAAATAAAATAAATTAAAAAATAAGATAAAATTCCTTAAAAAAAACCAAACCAAATGAGAGTTAACTGGGCCTGCTTTAAAGCCTTCCAGGGTGCAGGAAATCGCAATGACCTAGCAGCATATGGGTGATTCTGGAGAGGGCTGTGCTCTGGGTCCGGGGGCTACAGAGAGGAGAGACTAAGTTGGCCGGATTAAAATATTCAGTTGCCCCTCACACGTTATTAGGGGAATGCAAATTAAAACAACAGTGGAATACCACCACACACCTATTAGAATGGCCGAAACCCAGAATGCTGGATAGCACCAAATTCTGGAAGGGATGTGGAGCAACAGGAATTCTTTCTCATTCATTGTTGGTGGGAATGCAAACTGGTATAGCCACTTGGGGAGACAGTTCAGCAACTTCCTACAAAACTAAATATATTCTTACCATACATTCTAGCAATTGTGGTTTTTGGTATTTACCCAAAGGAGGTGAAAAATTGTGTCCACACGAAAACCTGCACATGGGTGGACGTTTATATAGCAGCTTTATTTATAAAACTTGGAAGCAACCAAAATGTCCTTCAGTCAGTGAAGAGATAAGCTGTGGGTACATCCAGACAATGGAATATTATTCAGTGCTAAAAAGAAATGAGCTATTGAGCCACAAAAAGACATGAAGGAACTTTAAATGCATATTACTATGTGAAAGAAGCCTATCTGAAAAGGCTACGCTCTATGCGATTCCAACAATATGACATTCTGGAAAAGGCAAAACTATGCAGGCAGTAAAAAGATCAATGGTTACCAAGGATTAGTAGGGAGGGAGGCATAAACAGGTGGAGCACAGAGGATTTTTAGGGCAGTGAAAAAAACTAGTATGTGACCATAATGGATACAATCAATAGAATGTGTAACACCAAGAGTGAACCCAAATGTAAGCTATGGACCTGGGGTGATAAGGAACGTTAATATAGGTTCATCAGTTGGAACAAATTTAATATTCTGGTGGGGTATGCTGAAAATGGGAAGGCTATGTCTGTGTCGGGGCAGGGGATATATGGGAAATCTTTGTAACTGTCCTCTCAATTTTTCTGTGAACCTAAGATGGCTGTAAAAATAAAGTCTATTTTTTAAAGATTTTATTTATTTATCACTGTCGAGAGAGAGAGAGTAGGGGAGAAGCAGAGGGAGAGGGACAAGCAGACTCCATGCTGAGTGTGGAGCTGGACACGGGGCTCATTCCCACAACCCTGAGAGCATGACCTGAGCCAAAACCGAGTCAGACACTTAACCAACTGAGCCACTCAAAATAAAGTCTATTAAAAAACATTTAGCATCATGAGAGCAGGGCTCTTGTCCATCTTGTTTACTGCTGAATTCTTAGCTCTTGGCCTAGCATGCTGCTCAGTAATTATTGATTGAAATAACTGAAGAACCTCTGCCTGAATTAAGGAGAAGGTTTACCAGAGAAAGTGAGAATCAAGTAAGCCTGAGAGTGAGTAGTGTTTCCATTGACAGGGAAGTGTGGGCCCAGTATGAATACTGGAGGCAAAAAGAATAATTCAATACAAGCACGGAAGCCTGGAAACAATGAACCATGTGGGAAACTTCGAATGGGCCACTGTGGCTGGAGCATAGGCTTTTCAGGAGAAAAGCAGAACAAAGCCATTGACTGATGTCAGCTATGAAGTTATTATTGTGACTCCATTTTACAGAAGAGGAACCTGAGGCTCAGAGAAGTTAGGTGATTCATCAAAGGTTATGCATTTACATATAAGATGTATGCCCCTTCTGTGTGTGGGCATTGTACTAAGTACTTCCTGGGCATTATCTCTTTTAATTCATAAAGCAAGTTTATGAGATCGCTACTATTGTTTTTCTAATTTTATAGATAAAAATAACAAATCTTAGAGAAGTTAAATAATTTGCCTGCAGCTTCCTGTTCAAGGTGGTAGATTGATCACAACCTATGGCCTCCCCTTCCTGACCTAAACCCCTAGAAATGAAAGAAAAAACTTTAAAAAGGAAAGAGAGAGAAAGAAGAAATCACAGCAACATTTTGAAACTAATGACAGACTAGAAGAAATGATGAGAAATATTGGAAAGAAAGCAGAATTGGGACTGAAGAGTAAGAATCTTCTGGTAGAGCTCTCTGATGAAGGTTTGGGATACTGCCGAGTGGAGTGCTCCACTCCTGGGCGTGGTGGTGCCCTAGCAGGGGCCCAGGGATGCTGGCAGTCTGGTTAGCTGGCTTTCTGTACGCCCCCTCCTCGCTCTTTGCAGGCAGCACTGGCTGAGGGTGGGGAGCAGGGTCTGCCTCTGGGCCGGAGCCGGGCTGGTGGGGAACTGGATCGGAGACACGTGACAGGCACCCCATGGCAGGCAGAGGATATCACTCCGTGACTAGCTTCAGAGGTTCCATGCCCCGTGCTGCACTATCCCCTCTACGCTTCCACTGGAAAACATCCCAAAGGCGAGCCTCAGCAGCACGGCTAACCCTCCACTTGTTCACACAGTCTGAACCAGTGGTCTAACTGGGGATCTGAGCATAAAGATGGCCTCCAATAAAGAACTGTCAATTTGTGGAGGAAGTCACTTGCCTTCTGTCACCTCTAATTTGTTTAAAATACCTACTAAGCAGCAAAGGCTTTGGGTTTCCACCTTAGGTCTCCAAGGTAACGTCTCTTCCCACTCTGCCAAAGCACCTTCTAAACCTAACTTGTGTGGACCACATGCTTGAATCTGCAGTGCTGGAGCAGAGGAAAAGCTCCCAGAGGAAAAGCTACACGATTTCTTGTTGGGCTATTGACCCACCAGGCATATAACACACCTTCAGCACAAATTTAGTGAGTGTCTCCTGTATGTGCAGGGCTTTCCAGGGCTGGAAGCCTGGGGATGTCTGGAGGGATGGCAAGAACATGGAATTTGGCGTGGGCTCAAAGTTGACAGAGGTGATCCCAAATAACTGATCTAAACAATTAATGGAGAAGCAGAAGGACACCCTAAAATAATTTGATGAGGGCTGGCACCTTGAGTGAGGTCTTGGAGGACCAGGCTTGGTGGTGGGCCTGGGGAAAGGGCATTTCCAAGAGCACAAGCCAGGGCCTAAAGGCAGGAATGAGCACGGTGGAGAGGTGGACAGAGAAGGCACCTGTATGACTTGGGCAGTATCTTCATGAGGGGTAGAAGCAAGACAGAGAGCCTGTTCTTCCTGGTTGTGAAACTAGATCCAGTGGTGTGTTAGTTTCCTGGGGTTGCAGTCACAAATTACCATAGACTGGGGGCTTAAAACAGCAGAGCATCCTTCCTTGTCACTCTCTAGCTTCCGGTGGCTCTCAGTGATCTTTGGTGTTTCCTGGTTTGTAGCTATATCACTCTGATCTCTGTCCCCATCATCCCATGGCCTTCCCTGTGTGGCTTCACATGGCTCTCTTCTTATAAGGACACCACTCGCCAGATTGAGGACCTATGCTAATCCAGTATGACCTCATCTTAACCGATTACATTTGCAAAGTACTCCATTTCCAAATAAGGTCACATTCTGAGGTTCCAGGTGGACATGAATTTTTAGGGGACATTATTTAACTTAGTACATCATCTCTATAGATGACACAATTTACAAAGTGGCTACCAAGACCCTGCTTTGGGACACAGGGACAGATTCTCCTGACTGGCCCCTCAAGGGGATGGAAATCCTTCCTGTGACCACCGAAACTCTCCTAAATGTCTAACCAACATCATTTCTCTGAGATCTCTCTGAGATGCCCAGCAGGGGATCTTTTTCCTCCTCTTCTAATTTGTTCATATTATGGGCAATGGGAATGTTGCTAGCCTCCCTCAAATAGTTTGCTTCTGCAGACAATGCACCGCTTGCCCGTTTCTATTTTAAAGCTGCGCACGCATCTGTAAGAAGACGGGAGTGTTATGTAATACCTACCATTTTTGTCAAAACCTCATCTCACCCCATTGCCTGATACAGGAGGAAGTTACTGGTGTGAAATTTGCTGGGTTTTTTTTTAAGGTGAAGAGTATATTCAGATGGATTTCATACCTCACATTCATAAGCAGGTCCATTTTTAAAAGACTATAGGTACTGTGCTAATAAAAGATGAAATTCACATCTGTCTCCCACATAGCACGCCAGCAATGATTGGCCAAATATAGCTGAATACTCTGCCTTTGCCTTTATAGGTATTTTAAAGAGGTGCCCTAGAGGGAAGCATGCAGATTGATCAACAGAAAACATCTTAAAGAGAGGAAGACGACCAAGAATATTTCCCCTTGTAACAGGTTATGATGCTCAAGTGTTAGTACGTTTGGAGCTTGTCATCTGGACCATTTCAGTTTATAAATGAGAGCTGCAACAGTCACGGGGGATTTCAGAAAGGGAAAAATTACTTCAGGGAAAAGATATTTCTTTGTTAGAATCAGGTCTTTGTGAGAGGTGAGATGGTCCAGCCCGAATGCCAGGACTGGGAATCCATCATAGCTGCCAGGCCTAGGCAAGGCCAGGTGTCGGAGTGTGGGAGCCAGGGCAGGGCCTTGGGAGCACATACACAGAGATACAAGTCTGTGGTTGCTCTGAATAGGGGAGCCGGTCTGTGAGAGTAACAGCAGGAGGATGCAAAGTGCCATTAGACAAATGCCCAGAGTGAGGCCAGAGTATCATCCAAACAGAAGGAAGGGGTAGTAAGTTGACTGGGGTCCAGAAAGGGAGAGGCTGATAACAAGGAAGTCTGGCACTGGTTACTGGGATCCCAGTCATAGGAAAACTGGAGGTTCAAGGGAAATACATCCAGTCTAAGTTCTGCAGACATTCCAACTTAGGCTGGGGAAGAGGGTAAAGATGGGTCTTGGTTAACTGCTTTGTAAACTGTACCATCTATAGAAAAGACTGAGAGATACCTCTTATACTGGGTTGAATGGTGTCCCCCCAAAAGTCAAGTCTACTGGAACATCACGATGTAACCTTATTTGGAAATAAGGTGTTTGCTGATATAATTAGCTAAGGTGAGGTCATACTGGACTAGGGTTGGATCTAAATCAAATTACTGGTGTCCGTATAAAAAGAAGGTCATGTGAAGACACAGAGAAGAAGACCATGTGATGATGGAGGCAGAGACTGCAGTGATGCAGCCACAAACCAAGGATTTCTGGGAGTCCCCATGAACAAGGAAGAGGCCAGGGAGGATCCCTCCCTGGGGCCTACAGAGGAAACAGTGCTGCATGGAATCCCTGAGCACTCAATGCAGTACCATTTGCTGCCACGCCCCCAAGTTCTGGGTCTGTGTGTCCCATACCTGTTTGGTCTGAGCTTCTTGAGCATGAAGCCCAGAGGGCTTGTGATCTTTTGTTACTGAGCTTTGGCATATTGGAAAGAGAACTGGACTTAAATTTAAGAGACCTGCACTGTTTTATTACTTATTCAAGGAGACATTTGTCTATTCAGCAAATGTTTATCAAGTACCTAATGTGGACCAGGTGCTGAGCAAGGCTCTGGGGAGACAAAGATGGTAATGGAGTCTCTGATGTGAAGGAACCATCGACTGGTGACATGCCCAGTCAATCACATTTTCATGAGATGATATATCAAGGGCAATAGTGGAGGATTAGGAAAGCTCTGGGGTGGCCCAGCAAGGCCAGCCAAGGCGAGATGCCAGTGGACAGAGAAAAGTCCTTGGAAGTGATACCCAAACAGAGTCTTGAAGGGTAA
Organism: Phoca vitulina; assembly: GCF_004348235.1. Lineage (NCBI taxonomy): Eukaryota > Metazoa > Chordata > Mammalia > Carnivora > Phocidae > Phoca > Phoca vitulina. The sequence continues at coordinate 27,536,558 of NW_022589723.1, forward strand.
GGAGGCATGAGCCAGGTGAAGAGGGAGGAAGGCATTTTAGAGAGAAGAGAGCACGAGTGAGTTAGTGGGGGTGCCACACGCAGCGTTTGCAGAGACCTACAATCACACCATGTGGCTGGGATTAAAACATGCAAAGCAGAGAGGACTGAAAATAAGGGTAGAGACATATATGGAGAGCAGATGGTAGAGTTTGGACTCTACCCACTGGTCATGAGAAGCCCTTGATGGTTTTGAGCAGAGTGGTAAGGTCAGATTTGTGATGTATGGACGGAAACAAGGCTAGAGGCAGAGACGAGGAAGAGGAGGTTGCTTGATGGTTGGGGTGAGCGATGGTGTTGTGCTAAACTGGGCCATGGGAGGAGAAGTGGGGGAGTGGTGGGCTTTAAGAAATACACAGGAGGCCAGCCCATAATTCCAGGCTTTGCCATGCATTATTAACCTTGTCCGCTTGTATAAATTGGTTCATTTTCTCAGCTTTACCTTCCTCATCTACACAATGGGGGTAAGGACATTCCCGGCCACAGGTTGTCAAGGGATGAAATTCTGTTACTAGTGTGTAAACACTCTACAACTCATCTAATAGCCTCCAGGGTTTGACTGTTAGAAGGTTTTTCATAATATTTGTGGAATGCCCCACCTTGTGTCTCAAAGATGCCCTATCTGGAGAAATCGGTAAATACCGAATAGTTTCATATACTGGTTTAGAAATTCCAAAAGTGATTTTTTGAAAGCCCAGGTTTATAAGCATTTCTATGCTCTTTCTAAAATATATAATTGTGTTCTCAGCTCACATAATTTTATCCATTAAAAAAACTCAACATATCACTGTCACTTTCATTGCAGGATACTGGCAGAACTTGCTTTACCTAGCAGATGTGTTCCTGAAAATTTTACTTGTAAATTGATTTTAAAATGAGTCAAATCATACTTTACTCACACTAGGGAGATGAGCCATTTTAAAGGACCCTCCAGTTGTGATTCCTTTGGTAAAATGAATAATTACTTTTAATTTTTTTCAGAGGGGTTAAATATGAACTTCCATAGACCAAAATTGGGTGGCAGTGGTCTACACAAAAGGTTATTTATACCTATTATCACGTACAGAAAATGCAGAATGTTATCTGTTCAAATACGCCAGGCAGAGTCTCCCTCCCAGCCTGTTGCTGTGTGGTTGTACTTTTTAACACCCATCCACTGCAACTGAAGACATTCCCCTACCAAACATGTCAAGTCAGCATCTACATTAATCTTCTTCATGCTTGACACAGATCTTGTCTCAACCCTTCCGTTACTGACATGAGATCAATTCACTTTCACAATGTAATCTTCTATGAGACAATACATTATAAACTTTCTATTTAGCATCCAGTCGGCATCTAATTGCATTTTGATTTGTTTCTTGATGTGCGGGTGGAGTGCTGAGAATTGGACATGGAAAGCTGGATGAGTCATATTTGCCTAATTATAACTTGTAATTGTAAAACAGAAAAGCCTTAATACAATAAGTGATGTAAATCGATACTGAAAATGTTCAAGCAGGAAAGATTTATGGCAACATGGATTTATAATAATAATCGCCATTTAGGAAGCACCTCTTATGTTCCAGGAATTGCACTTGTTACTTTATATATATGTATATATGTATATATATATATATATATTATTTTTATCTCTCTCCTGACTCTGGCAGATATTATTATTTTTCATTTTGCAGATGTCAAAATGGAGGCCTGGCTCTAAGTCAACCAGCTAGGACCTGGGAGAGCTGAAATATGAACCCTGAATGAGTATCAAAACTCAGATCCTCCTAGTTAGGAGACCTGGTGTCCAGCCCTGTGTGGGTCACTAACTCGCCTGTGTACCCAGGTCCCTCATCTATCCCAGGGGGGTTTGTACTCTTTACCTCTGAGACCACTTCTGTTTCCTGATGTCTTCAATGAAGTTTCAAGAAGGCCTTGGGCTACTTTTAAACAGCCTGGCATTCCACCTCACCTCCCCATAGTCAATGAAATCCCAGAATAGCTAAACCTCTACTTCAGTCCCAAGAGCCATTTCATTTACTGAAATACTTACCACACTACCATCCAATTACTATGTAAAACACCTTGGGATACCATTAATACAAAAGGTTATATATTCTAAAACCCAAATGTCATTTTGTATTAGACATTTTCTTAAGGGCTACTTATCTCAGGATGAATTCCAAGAATGAGTGCTTAATAATTATTTTGCATTTAAACAACCTACTTATGAATTCCAGGGATACATTGTGTCACAGTATGGCTTCTGCAGGATACCACTATTGTTATAAATGCTGGTGGATTAACTGCTACAGTATTGCAGCCCTGACAAAATGACACATCCGTATTAGATCACTGCTAGGTCATCAGGCATAATCCTTCCTCCCTCTATACCCCAACTCTCACCCCAGAAAATAGGGCTCTGCGAAAAGTTTCTTAATCCAGTAAGAAATAATATAAAACCCACAAGAACCTATATATGTAGAACCCCAAATATTGGTGCTGGTCACAGACATTGTATCATTGGGTGACTTTCTTTTTAAAGATTTATTTACTTCTTTGAGAGAAAGAGAGAGAGAGAGAGAGAGAGAACACATGTACATGCATGCATGTGATTTGGGGGAGGGGCAAAGGGATCTCAAGCAGACTCCCCACTGAGTGCAGAGCCCAATGTGGGGGCTCAATCTCAGGACCCATGAGATCGTGACCTGAGCTGAAATCAGCTCAGGTTGTTTAACTGACTGAGCCTCCCAGGTGCGCCTCATGCAGTGACTTCCGAAGTAAACACTTCCTTCCTCAGAGGTGCTGGGAGAAAGATATTTGGAAGCCAAGGTATCTTTACACAGACTCATGAATTCAACTTAAAAGCCAACTCAGCCACAGAAATTTGGAGTTTAGACCTATTTAGCTTTATGAAGTTTGTCTTTGAAAGAATAGGCCATAATTTGGGAGAAAAAAGGGTTTAGATAAAAACATGTAGATTTGTTCTTGTGTGTGAATATGTGTGTGTGTGTGTGTGTGTGCAGGGCTGGAGTGGGAAGAAAAGTTCAGTTAACCTCCTTTGAACCCAAATAGCCAAGCTCCATGCAGCTTTAATAAGTAACCACTTAGTGATGAACATTTAACAGTCTCATTAAATCATAATTTAAAAGATCGCTTTTTTTGCCCCAAACAAATAAAACTCTGTTAAATTCTAATAAGGATCTTTGAAACAGCTGTTTTGTGCTACAGAATGTGTAATGACCTTATAATTGTATTAGATGTGGCATGGAAATGTTTATGTTTCTTTTCTAGTCTGAAATGTGCTAAATAACAGAAGCCAGAGAAAAGGGATTCATTATGAATTCCAAGGGCTCAAGGGCTGTGTTTTTGGAAATGGGGGTCCTTAGTCAAATTCCATTGTGGAGGTTGGGCTGGACCAAACGGAGGAGGCAGAGTGGTTTCCATACAACTAGAGTCCCTTCTTTGTCTTTCATGATACCACGCCTTTCACCTCAAACATCTAAACATCTGCTGGGACCCTTGAAAAGCCTGCCCTGTTATCCTAGACTCTTGGGTTGCAAGAGGCTCAAAATTCCCAGGGCCAGCCCCTATCTCCATTCTCATCACAGTGCTCGAATTTTCTCTAGCATGGGAGGTGCAGGACTGCTGCTTGCTCTCTCGGTCTGTTCTCCAGCACTCATCCTCAGGCCCAGGAGACTGGCCTGTATAAATTCTACCCACTGGCTTCCTAGCCTTCTGGTTCTCATTGGGTTTGGCCAATGGGAGCCCTGCAGGAAGGAGAGGCAAATATTTGGTTTGGTAAATATTTCTCTGGCTTCTCCCCTGGGGAGTTACCATGGGCTCTGCCAGTCTCTTCAATGAAGACCCAGTTCCTATCTGGAGGCCTAACCGTGCAGTTCTTTGCCTAGAGGTTCTGGTAACTGCTGCCTCCCTTCGTTCCTTCAAGCCCTCTGAATAGCCCTGGGATGCTTCTCTTCAGTGATGAGCTGGTAAACTGGCTCTCCAGAAACGAAAACACAAAATATGTAACAAAAACAAAAGCCTGATTTGTCATATTTGCGGATTCCCATTACAGAAATGCTCCATCATGGCCAATTTTAAGCTCCCAACATGGTCACCCAAGGCGGATGGAGCTGGGACGGGGCACACACAGTCGGCTGTCAGGGGCCACTCTGAGCACACCACTGCTTTTCTGCAGCCTGCCCACACCTTTGTACATAGCCTCTATATTCAGTTCTGCACGGATGATCCATTTTCACTGGGCCATCTGCTTCCTCTCAGATCTCTGGCTGATACAACCTTCTGAAATGCTGGGCCTGGTGAATGTAAACACGTATAGTGATAGGGGCCCATCTCCACAGGAGCAGTTTCTCTTGGGCCCACTCCAACAGAGGTGCTCCCACAAGTAACAGGCATTCCTCTCCCTGGGTCTCCCACTTGTACCCAGTTTGCTTCCAAAGTACAGATACTTGAACTCTTCCCTCCCCCATTAAGAGTCTCTCCTTCTAAGTGACCTAGGGTGTTCTGAGGTGGATTTACATTGTCACTGAACCAACGGTGGGCAAATCATATCCTGAAGCACAGAGGCAGCTGCCCAGGGAGCCCTTCTCTGTCTCGGTCTGGGATGGCTTCTTTCAGCCAGCCACTGGTCCGGAGGGCTCCCTCCCAGCAGCCTTCTGTCCATCCTTTGGCTCCAGCCCTTGCTGTCATGGTGGGGGCTCCTGTCTTAGGAGGTTTCCCATTCTGAGCTGTCCTTTTTCTCCCTTCAAAATCAGCTCCCTCTCTTCTTAGTTCTTCCAAATCAAGTGAGTGTTTTCAGCTCATCTGCTCCCACCAGAGAACCCAGTGGTTCATCAGGCAGAGCTTCATGCTCTGGAATGGCTCAGAAAATAGAGATTAAAAAAAAAAAAAAGCTTGTCAGGGAGCCTGGGTGACTTAATCCGTTAAGCGTTCAACTCTTGATTTTGGCTCAGGTCATGATCTCAGGGTTGGGAGATGGAGCCCCGTGTGGGGCTCTGAGCTGGGTGTAGAGCCTGCTTAAGATTCTCTCTCCCCCTCTCCTTCTGCCCTTCCCTCACCTCTCTCTCTCTCCCCTATTCTCCTTCTCTTAAAAAAAAAAACAAAAAACCTCGTCTACTTCCCTTGGGACTAAGGAGGGTCTGGGCTATACTACCACTATTACCACCAGCGCTGTTGCTGCTTGGAATAATCACTAGCATTTATTGAGCACTTACTATGTGCCAGGTGCTAAGCACATTAACTTCCCTACAACCCTGCACCAATCGGTGTCCCTGGCAAAATAATGGCATATTCAAAGGGTATTATTGAAGAGAGTTTAGTAAAAGACCTGTTTACTCTTGTAAATGTAGTCTGGATTAAGAGAACCAACTAGGTATGGTGCCGCACCCACAGGCTACCAACAATGGGAATCCTTATTGCCCATCACAGCAATGAGAACAGGCAAGCGGAGGTAATTGTGCACTTAGAATCTAGAGCTGAGAGCTACACCCTCCCCATAGGGGCTGTGGCTGGAGAGGACTGCATCCCCCACCCAAATTAAGATCTCAGGGAGCACAGGCTGTGTGGAAGGACTGGAAGGTAATAAGTATCCTTACCCTTCTCTTCCCACCTTCTGTTGGCCGAAGCCTAATGGAAGTCAGAGGGCCTGGGAGCTAGGTGATACGGACCAACAATTTCAACCTCTCGGGTACTGGTCACAGCAGAGAGGGGTGGAAATGGATCTGACATGCTGGCTGAACAGCCAGCCAAGAGCTAAGTATTGCCACCATCCTCGGTAAACAGCAGCAGCTAGATTCGAACCCAGGGAATTTAGTGGCACAACTCGTTCTCACAACACTGTGCTCTGCTCTTTCCAAAGGCATTTCACAACAAAGGTGGGAAGGGAAGAAAATACTCCATTTCCTCCAAGTTAGCTTCCTCTTCCCCATCCCGCCTCCAACTCCCAGAGATGTCATAGCCAACACGGGCGAACTCCTCAGAGGGAACACCAAAGAGTTCCATCTCAGGCAGGATAACTGTTACCATATGTTGGGATGGATCAGTGGATCTGTGCAGTTTCCACTTATTCATCTTAGTTCTGCTCCACGGGGATGCAGAAACCATGCCCATACCCTCTTCCACCTGGCAGTTCTTTGGGCGCCCTGGAGGAGAAGTCCTTTTCCATTTACGTGTTGGGAGGCAGCAGGAGGAATGATCTTAGAGAAATTCTGGACTCATATCCCCGATGGAAAAGTCTCTATATTTAAAATCCTTCCCTGTTGCCGAGAATACATAGAAATTCTTCATCAGGTAGATTCTATTTCTCTATGAAGGTAGCTGAAAGCTACACGTGTGTTGACTGTATTGTTTTAACTCATTGAAACACCTTCCTAGAATGACAGGTAAGTCCTCAGTTTTTATAAGGAAGGTCACTCAAAAAGCTTCCCTGAAGTTTGTTTGTTTGTTTGTTTTAAATTAAATCACCATAAGCAACCTCTATTGTGTTCTTTAACATCCTTTATGGAATAATAAAGGAATGAATTATCCTTCGAATGCAGGGCAAGAAGTTGGTCTTTCCTGATAATAGGGCATTCCTCCTTTGATAAAAGCTGGTGAGAACTATGAAAGGTATTCTTTTCTTTTCTTTCTTTTCCTTTCCTTATTTCCTTTTTTTTTTGCCTTGACTTATGGGAAGCTCCAAGCTGATGTGTTCATGGCTCAGTTGCAGTAACTCACATTAGCCTAGCCTCCCGGTACTGCTCTTGTTCCTTTACTCCCCTTTTAATTGCCCTATAATAAATATGTCTTTTGTTCTTTTCGTAAGTAAGCTAGCAATAATAGTAATTAGTTTTGCGTGTGGTCAGTTAAAGTGGTTTTGATTTTCTTTTTTTGATCCTTATAACAACTCTGTGAGGCCTGCTGGATGATTATTATTTGAATGTTTTCAGATGACATTCAGAGAGGTGAGTGTAATTTGGCCCAAGTCACTTGGCTTAGAAGGAATGGTCCTTGCAGACAGCACAGCAAACTGAGCAAAATGGTTTTAAGCACTGGAGTTCGACTGTTTGGTTCATATCAAGTGCATCTGACCTTGGGCAAATCACCTAACTAAGCTTCAGTGTTCACCTTTAAAATGAGGATGATATTCATATCACATCCACTGGATTCTTTGAAGGGTAAACTGAGATAATCCATACAAAGCAATAGCATAATACCTGCTACTTGGTATGAACCCAGTAAGTGTCAACTATTAGCAGGAGTAGTGTCATTACTATTATTGTTATGAATCATATTTAAATTCATGCTGTCTTCATTTTTCTCAGGCCAGCGCTCTTTCTACCATCATGCTACCTTTCAGAAATTATAAATATATTCTAACCACATTGCATTCAAGTATTTCTTTTTTCTGAATATATATTTTCCTCCCCAGCCCCTATCTTGACTTGCAACCCGGCAGAGCCTTGGGTCACCATCCACTATAATTAGGAAAAGATCTGGCCAGGAGCAGGTTTCAGTCACATACAAATGGCGCAGAAGAATGGCCCGCATCAGCACCCAGGGGAGGTGCCTACAACAGGTGCTCTCACCTCCCACAGGCACACTCCCCACCTCTATGGCTCAGCCCAGGGTTTAGTTTTCCTGAGCCATATATATGTTTTATGAAAAAACCCGACAGACCAATTTCCCCCATTTTCCAAGACCATCTATAGACATGACAAAACAAAAAGTAGACAATCATGCCCAAAGACAGATCCTGCAAAAGTGGCCTCCTCGAAGGCAGGGTGATATTGGAGCAAGCTGGCTAAATTTCTTTTCAGTGTTGTTGCCTTGACTTTCAAACTGACTATCATTACGTCTGCTCGATCCCCACCCATGGGATCCCCTCAGTTCCTCTGAGGTTTCGGGTTGTATCTCATTTTATAGCCGAGTGACTGAATTTTGTGTCTCTGCAGGTTTTGCTCATTCAGGCACCTCAAACTGTCAAGTGGCATGTTATCTCAGTGAGTCACAGACCCATCACACCTGAAGTGCTGTGCAGGCTTTCTGAGAGACAGTGCAGTGTAGATCAATGGTCCTCAAACTTGGGCATGCATCAGAATCATCTGGAAGGTCTATTAAAGCATAGATGATGGTGTCACCCCCCCCACACCACCCCCCTCCCCAGAGTTTCTGGTTCAGTAGATCTAGGGGTGGGGTCTGAGACTGCATTTCTAATAAGTTCTGAGGTGATGCTAATGCTGCTGGCCCAGAAAACCACACTTTGAGAACCACTGATATGGAAGTAAAGTAAGTGAGCTTTCGCATCACCAAGATTTTGGTGCTACTTTGGCTCAGCTTCTTGGTAAATTACTAGACTTCTGGGAGGTTCAGCTTCCTTACTTTCAAATGGTGGTAATATCTATTTCACAGAGTTGCTGAAAATGTTAAATGAGACATCTATGTATAGCCCAGAGGGCTGTTTCCCTAATCATCAAGCTCCTGTGTTCCTGCAAATGGCAGAACTAGCTCATTTTCTAGATGACCTTGACCCCCAATATTAATTCTCTTGTGGAAAAGCATCCATAAGCAACTACAGCCCAGCAAAAATTTTGTACAGGACACAGAAGAGGAGGATTACATCACCCTACGACCAACACCGTGAAATCCCACCTTCAACATTGCCATTCTCTCAACACCCCTTTGACCTCTTGGCTGTGTCCTTTTATCCCCAACCCAGATGTTAATGGTGTTCACACGTGTCACTGGACTCTTCTGGGAATTCCCCCTGCATGTGCATGCCCAAACCTGCCATGATACTTGTAAACCAAGGGCTTCTAGGTAGGAGCACACTTGTCTCCCAAGCTTGCTTTTGGCCTCTTAGCCTTCACCATGAGCAACTTATTAAAGCACCTCCCCGGTGTTCCCCTCTCAACGAAAAGAATAAAATGCCTTCCCTGTTCCATACAAGCTATTCTAGGACTATTTTCTCAAGGCAGTGATGGTTTAGGAAAGAGGCAAAATAAGCAGTAACCACTAGAGGCACCCAGATCTCCTCAGACTCAAGCACAGCCTCCCCCACCTTCTCCTAAAGGGTCTGAAAGCATCTGCTTCTGACACTTCTTCTGAAACATTTCTCCCTGGATCTGATTGCTTATGGGTGAAGAGTGGTCCTCACCCTCCTCACAGATACCTCCAGCCCTGCTGAACATTTAGACGTCAGCAGGAGCTCTGAGTGAGCACAGACTGACTGGCATTATGGGCTTTCCATGGTGTTATTGCCACTTACCCCTGAAGGTTGAACCCGCAGCCTGAGGCCTCCCCTACACTCCCTCTCCCACAGAGCCTGGGCCCACCCCTGGGTCTCTTACCCCCGAGCCAAGATAATGCCTATGTCTCTCTCTAGTGCCTCATCCTCTATCGAGAAAATGAGATTCTCTTGCCTACCAAGACACTTACCCCACTTAGAATAGCTATATTTTCCATCCTTTCCCCTATATCGGATATGGAGCTCTGGTCCCAATACACTTGATCTTATCCTCTGAGGGCTGTCGTTATCACCTCCCTTTTCCTCTCTAAAGTTAGCTCCACTAAAAGCAAGATCTTGGGAGTTCCGGGCCCCCACCCCATTGGGAAGTGACGTAAGACCCTCTCCCATCACGTTTGTCAAAAACAGTTCTCCTTCTAACTTATTCCACCAAACCTCATTGTTCAAACCACATTTAAAGTCTCCATGTCTCTTAGTTTGTCACCACTGTCTCTTACACCTCAAAATGAAGGCAAAGGTTGTTTTCCCTCTGAGGGCACATTAACAGCGAAGGTCTGGAGGGTCTCCACATTCCTGAGTACCCATATGAGCACATAGCCATAGCAACTGAGGTGGTGTTGTTGACTTTGGGGCCATGTAACGCCTATGGTTGGATCTACTAAGCTTTTCATTAATCTCTTTTGATTACACACCCTTGTATCCCTTTGCCTCATCTGCAGTCCCAGTTAATTATCTTATTCTTCTTGTGGCTGGAAGAGCTTAGAATCTAGGTTCAGAAAACCCTTGAGTTCAAATCTGAGTGCTGCTACTTGGTTTGGAAGGACTGTTTTACTATTCTGCATCCGAGTCCTTGTCAAAAAGGGATAAAATAGGGCTCATGCTAACATCTGCTTCATAAAGAATTGAATGAATTAGTGGACATGTGAGGTCTTCTGCAAATATTTGGTACTTTCAAAACATGCTTCTCTTATTTTAGGTGCACCCACCTATTCCTTTCATCCCAGGCTTCCTCTCCAGCTGATACTCACGAGTCTAGGCATAATGGATAGAGTAGGATACTCTTTTATCAATTTTACTCCAAGTGACTAGGCTGCCCTTGCATCCATGGAGGGAATCACATCCAAGCTGTTGTCACGTTAATCACAGGCCAACTGGGAGTAGGCTATTTACACTTGTGTCGCTTCCTCCAAGATTCGATTACTGTAATTGCCTATTGACTATGTGCTCTGCCGGCTTCCACACCAGCTCCAGCTGTCGGGATAGGGAGTGGTGGTGGGCAGCTTGTGTCATGGTGAAAGGGGAAGCTTCCAACATGCACAGAGAACCAGCTTTGGAGCCCGTCTGTCCATCACCCCCACACCCTTGTTCAGGGTGTCGATCCTCCAACTGTTCCTTTTACCTTCTCTTTGGTCTATTATAATGTGCCCCTCCCTGGCCAAGGATACCCCTCTGGATTTTTAACCAGGGGATTTTGTGGTCAAATCCTGCTCTATACAATTACCAAAATTATTCTGCATCTTGTTTAAAGATATTTATTTGCTGATGCCCTAACTGCATTTTTTAAAAATTTAAGCTTTCTGCTTATCTCATGCTGCTTAAAATTGATTTATATGAGTCATTTGGCTTCTGTAGCGATTTTTCCATTTTCTTTCATTAGTATTTTTTGGGGAGGGTGATAGTGGTAGCTGACTGTTTGCTTTTTCAGTCAACCAAGCCATGGGCTACCTGCCTTCACTTACAGATCAGAGGCCAGGTGCAAACTTCCATTTTATTCAATATATAAATTGGTTTGAAAGAAGATCCATGAGTGACTTTAATTCCTGCTATTTCAGGTTTGAGTGCTCTGTTAGACATTCCTGCTGATACCTCAGCCTAAACTTTACACAAGTTGTCCCATAGCTCAGCTGTCTTCCAGAACTGAATTTAGCTTAAATCACTGCCATCCACTGCGATTGCTCCAAACAAATCTTTTCAGTCATCTAGCTCTCAAATGAAAAGTGCTTCCTCACTGCTCATTTGATGGAGGGTAATGAGGTGCTGTTTCTACAAGATTACTTACCTGATGAGACAGGAGGACTCAATTGAAAAGACCCAGGCAGGACCCCAGATGGCTCTGGCTGAGCACTTCTGGAGGATTGAGCTAGCATTTTTGTAGAGAGAAGTCAACGCTTTCGTTTCCCTTCTAGCCCCAATAAATGAATGTGCTTCTTTGTCCCCATAAAATATTCTTTCAACTTTTTCTTCCTCCCTATGCCCAGAGCAGTGGTCCTCTAACTTTAGCATCCATCACAATGGACAGTCTTGTTAAAACACAGATTGCTGGGTCCTATCCCCAGAGTTCCTGATTCAATAGGTCTGGCTTAGGACTTAATGATTTGCATCTAATAATTTCCTAAGGATTGATGTTGCTGCCTGGTCCAGATCCACACTTTGAGAACCACTGGGCTGGAGGATATAAAGCCAGCAAGCCACGGTGGTATAGAATGCCTTTTTTTTTTAAGGGGGGGAGGGGTGGAGGGAAAGGGGGAGAGAGACAGAGAGAGAGAGAGAGAGAGAGAGAATCCCAAGCAGGCCCCACGCCCAGCATGGAGCCCAATGTGGGGCTCCATCTCACAACCCTGAGATCATGACCTAAGCCGAAATCAAGAGTCAGATGCTTAACCGACTGAGCGACCCAGGTTGCTTCTAGAATGCCCTTAACCATTTGGCCCCTTCCTCCTGTTCCATCCTTTTTACCCATTGCTTCATATACTGACATTCACTTAGTCTTTCATTCATTCACTCAATTAGCAAATATGTTCCTGATACTAAATCCCTTATAGTTCTTGAAAGCAGGAAAGCACTGTCTACTTCTTGCCTTCGCTATTGTTGACTTTTCTGAAATAAGGTCTTCCATCCCTGCCTTTCCTGTCTGGCTCACTTCCAACTCATCCCAGTTCAGTGTCAAGCACCAACTTTCTAAGTTCTTCCCTCTGGTAAACTATTACTTCCTGAGGGCATACATTGTACTGCATTTCTCTAACTCCAGAACTTCATACAATGTCTGGCCCATGTTTGCTGATCAGTATATGTTTGTGAGCTTGATTATTTCATGGCAGGGATAGTCACTTGACTTAATTAACAAGGAGCTTGAGTTTAAACATGATTTCCCTCCAATAGATACAAATGATGTTCATTTGGTTGCTTGGAGTCCAGTTGGAGTAAAGATGATGGAAAGGTGTTTAGTCCCAAATAGGTCTGGTGGCTTCACTTTATACCAGGATCCCAATATACATGTATAATCATCACAGAGGAACTGCACCAGAAAGTAGAGACCCTTTGCACTATTGTACATTTGAATAGTATTCTTCTATGTTAAAACATTTTCACATCCTTTATCTTAGTAAATCCTTAAAAATAATACAGTGACATACTAAGGTGCTGCAATATATAGAACTCATTATTTCACTAGGAAGAATGATTCCATGCAGAGAGCCCCCTGCACATGACCAGGATGTGAAATGCAGTCCAGGACAGGGATGGAGAGCATGGCAGGGGGTTGGGCACTACCTTGGATGAGGAAAGAGCCCAGCAGTGGACGTAGGAGGCATGGGTTCTTTGGCCATGATCCCACCACGACTGACCACACGACTGTTAGCCTCAAGTTTTTACGTCTATCAAATGAACTAAATGACCCCTCAGGTCTCTTCTAGCCTTAACATTCTGTGATAAGATCTTTCTGTGAAAATAACAGATTCATCAACAATTCCCCAATTAACGCTTTAAGGGCAATGTTGCCTTTAGAAAGGCATCCTCGAGAACTGCCACAGCTTATTCTTCAGTGGACCTCAGGCCCCTGCATGCCTTCCAGACACCTTTCTGAGGAAGAGGCTACAAGAGTAGAGCTTAGTACCTAGGCAGAGTACTCACTAGGAGGGTTTTTATAAGCAGACATTGGTATAGAAGTCAGATCGATCCCACACCTTGCCATGCCCATGGCTGGAATTGGACTTGGTTTTCCAAAGGCGAAGGCCTTTACAGTGGTGTCCTCTTTGGGGACTCCCACAGATGGACACAAAGCCCAGATTCTCTCTGGAAATATCTCCTCTAATTCATGGTTCCTGAATAGTTCAGTGCTTAATGACTGCCAAAAGGAGATCTCTAAGCCTGACCCCTTCTGCTGGCTGCTCAGCATTCAGATGGCATTCTTCTCCTGTACCTGCAAAGGTAACATCTCCAAACTGAAACTGCCTCCCTGCCCATATAATGCTCTTCCTTTTGGGGTTCCCCAACTCTTTTCACAGAATCATGTTACCTACGCTTGAAATTATAGACTCTTGTTTGACTCCTACTTCTTCCTCCCTATATACTCTCAAGGTCTTGTCTATTTGTTTTTGGAATATTCCTCCTCTCCCTTCCCTGCCTCTGTCACATCACCGCTGTCCTGGCACAGGGCTCTGTGATTTCTTGCCTGGAGTTCTGCAGTGGCTTCCTAACCGGCCGCAAATCAGCATTTCTCTCAGCACAACCTGTTTGTCAGAAGCAGACCCTGAGATGAGGATTCCCCAGCAACTACTGCATTCCAGAAGTGCTTCTGGATAAAACTAGTAGGAGCGCAGGAAGCAAGATAGGGAAGGAAAAGACAATAAGACAAGATGAGCTTTCTCACAGAGTCCCAGCTCCAGCCTGATCCTGCAAGGAACTCAGGAGTATAAATTACGCCTCTGAGTTTGTGCCAACTGGAGGCAAGGGAGCTGGGCTTTCATATCTCCACACTGTCAATCACTGGCTAAGGGCTCCCCAAGGGATGTCAATTCCCCATTTTCAGGATTCTGCTTGTTTTGTCAAAGTGCTTCCTTTTGCTCAAAGGCAGGCAGGCGGCTGAATAAAGTCACAGGTGTGAACTGTTAGAAGCATACAGAGGCTGGGAAGAGGGGCACAGAAAAATAGTAAAAGGGATCTGAGGGGACATGAGCACTTGTCAGAGCATCGACAGTGTCCACTCCACCGGCTTCCACCATACTGCTAGCAAAATGCGGCCATATTACTTCTCAACCATCACTCTACTTAGCAACCATTAATGACTTCCTAAAGTCTCTAAGCTCTTTAACTACATCAAGTCTCAATAATTTAGCACCAACTGCTTACCCATGCTTGTCTTTTTTCTTCACAAGTCTTACATTTCTGGCAGGCTGATTCAGTATTTTATATACATACGTATGTACATACATACAAATTTTCCAGCTTTGATGCTCCATCCACTCGGTTCCCTCTGCCTAGCATGATCTTTTAACCACATCAGCAAATCCTACTCCTTCCAAGACCAGAAAGACTTTTCTGATTACCTCCCAAGAGATGAGGTCTTTCCTTCTCTGGAGCTTCCCCAGCACTTCCTCTGTCCCTCCACACATGTACTATGCAGGGAAGCAGCTGTCTCATGTCTCCTCTGGACTAGCATTCAGCATTTCTCTGCATCCTTCCAGCACTGACCACAGCAACCCGTGCCTGGAACGTAAATGATGCTATCAATGCCTGTTGAATGAATTGTTGAAATTCCTCCATGTGCCAAAGTCACACAAAAGAGAGTGAATTGGGAAGTGATGCTCCCTCCTCTGAGATCTTGAAGTTCCAGTTCTTTAGAAGAGGGTGTAACCCTTTGGAGGCTGTGAATCTCCTGTGCTCCTTTGTCATGTCCTTTCCAATCACGCTCTGCTGCAGAGGAGATGGTGGTACAATGGTGAAGCTGGGGTGAAGGGAAAGCTTGATTCACCATGTCCTCAAACAACCCTTCCTTTCAAGGAAGTTCTAGAAATAGCTTGAGAAACCACTTAATATGTGTAGCATATCTAACACTCAAGAGTATTCTGATGAACATAAATGTGAGGTGTTTCTCTATCAGGAATAGCACTGAAATGGCACTTAAAGACCTGGGCCCTAGTACCGGCCCTGCCATTTTGTAGTGTAAGATGCTGAGCCATTCAGTTAGCCTTTGGGGGCTTGTTTTCCTCACCAGTTAGTGGTGTGATTGGATAAGAGCCTCAAGAGCTCTAATATTCTGGGATCTCACTAGGACCATGTAATGTGCCAGCCACTGTGCTGAGTTCTGGCTATATGAAGACAAATGTCGCAAGTTCCCTTGACCACAAAACCCTTGAGAAACTGGTTATTTAAGACCCCCTAGAAGTCACTAAGCTGCCCTGGAAGGAAACTTATTCTAGTGTTGAAATTTCCTCCCTGTGTCTTTTGTCCTTTGGTCCTAGTCGGCCCATTTATTAGATTTGATGCCTCCTTCCTCCTCCGTCTGATGAGTCTTTAATCCCAGGAGACCCTTGGGGGACTCTGAAATTTTAAATTTGCCCACACAATTTCTCCCATAAAACATATACATAGATGCTAGTAGAGAACAAAAATCTGTTTCAAGTGTAGACTCCATCAGTCTGCTAGGCTCACTCAGGAGCCATCTGATGGGATCACACACATTAACCCACCAGCACGTGCAATACAAATTAGTGCCAGAGTAAAATGAAAATTCCCTACACCGTGGACCACTGAGCTCTCTCCTGCATAGATGAAACTGACCTGTTAAATCATGAATGCTGCAGGTCTTCTCCCCTACAGACTAGACAAACATAATCATAACCCCATTAACCTACCTGATTCCCCAATCTCTCACTCTTCTGATTGATTCTGTTGAGATGCTCTGAGTCATTAATGTGTAGGTTTTGTTCACTTATGAAATACTTACCTGTGCCAGGCACTGCACAAATCCTGGCAGGTAGGAAGACACTGATAAAAGGTCCGTGGACTGGAGGAGATTCCATCCAGTACTTCTGAGGTGTTCTGACCAGTTCAGAGTTATTTCCATCGTCTAGATGCTTGACCTGCACATTTAGCTTACAGCCACGTTTGTGGTTTGCTTCACCCGATCTATCAAATTCTTTGACTTATAACACAGAAAGGCAAAATGTCTTCCCTTTTATCGTTGCCTTGACTTTGTTTCTTTTCTGGGCCAGTCACCAGTGCATTGTATGCCAGTGGATTCCCAAGGAGTAAGCCAGCAACTGCCATACATTTGTGCAGAATTATTTTGTTCTGATTCAAAGGCCTCTTGCCAGATGCTGCATTTTAGAGGGAGAAGGAGCACTGTTTAAGAGATTTCCTTGTCAAGGGTTAAGAAAAGCTTGGGCTTTGGATGGGAAATCTCCCCTATGAGAGTTTTCTCTCCCCAGCACCCCTGCCTATGAAGCACAGTCCTGGAGCCCAGAAGCTGTGGACCAGTCTGGAAGGAACATGCTCCAGGATGAACAAGCTCTAGGAATGCAGTCCACCTCCCTCAGCTGCAGACCAAGTGCAATGGGCCTGTTATGTGGAGGCCTTACTGTTGGCGGGCTCAAGATTTGTGATTCTACCGGAAATCACTGAAGAGGGATGTGCGGCAGGTGTTGAGATGAAGAATCACTCTTGGGCTTACCAAGAGGCACACGTCCAGCTTGTTTCTTAGGGCACCAGCAAGGGGAGTCTTTTGCACCTCTGTTGTACCATTTCCTCCCCCTGCATGCATCTAGCTGGTTTTGTTTTCACTCAAAATGAACAATGAACATGAAATTTCCAATTAAAGGATAAAGGTGTGTGTGTGGGGGGGGCAGGGAACTGTGAAGGAAGCTCAGGTTAGTTTTATTCAGATAATTCATTTTGGGGGGAAAAGTATTCTCCTAGATAATTTCTTTATCTTTTACCTGGAGATTTGGTGAGGAGATTATAAAACAATATCCATTAAAAATCATTCTATAAGAGATTGTAATACTGATTCTAAGCAATAACTTGGCTGTATCTCTAGCTAAAGGAAAGGTGACGAAGATTTTAGATAGGTTTCACATTAAAAAATGCATTCACAAAGCAGCTGACAATGAATATCATTGACTAGCAGGTCTATTTCCTGTACATTCATCTGGCTCAAATCCAACAAGAGCACTATCCTGGGGAATGGATATCAGGGCCCATGTTAAGGTGGGAGACACAGTCACAAGAATTTCCTGAGGCTGTTCAGCTGAGGGAAGATTCCAACTCTACTCATGTCTGGTCTGCTGGGTAAAGGAAAGGAGCTAAAGGGGAAAACGTAACATGGACAGAAACTAGGGCATCTGGTTGGAGAAACCACGAATGAAGTCATTGCAAGTGAACAATTCAGAATTGAGGCTGCGAAGAGTAAGAGGTGCCCAAATCCCGTTTCTCAGGTTGCCTTACCATTTCCTTACATGCCACATTTACACCATCTGTCTCTCCTCTCACGTGGGTCTTACTTCTAAAATGGCCTTCTAGCTATCTCTATTTGGCTGGCCCTTCAAGGCCCAAGTCAAGTTCTGTCTTCTCTTTGAGGCTCTCTTCGTGTTTCCCTTGCCCTCAGATCAGTCCCCCTGTTAACTCTTTCCGCACCATTGTGGCTGAACGGGCAGAACAGATGCCCTCCGATTTCCTGATAGTCTGCATCACTCTGTTTAGGAATTTACCTCCGCATATGCTGCTGACAAAGAAAATGTTTTGTGCGCTAATTATCTCATATGAATAGTACTTGTCTCTTTCAATTAAGTACCTTTGAGGGAAGCAACAGTGCTGTATAATTTCTTTTATCCCCAAATGTGTAGCAGAGTACTAGGTTTTCACAGTAGCCCACATTTATTGAACATTTGTCACATACTTGGCACTATTCTAAGCTCTTCGTGTGTATTAACCCATCTAATCCTCACAACTACTCCGTGAGGTAGCTGCTGGTGTTATCCTCAGTCTACAGATGAGCAGAGCAAGGCTTAGGGAGATGAGTAAATTGCTCAAGACCACACACCTAGGAGGCATTAGCGGCAGGGTTCAAATGCAGGCTGTCCGCACCCTTGACCGCTTATGGTAAGTGGTCTGTGTTAGGTAATCTATAAATGTTTTAACACTTGTTCATGGGTCTACTGACTTTGTCTTAAACAGAAAAAAAATTAACTCTAAAATAAAGAATCCTTTGTACAAAAAAGGAGCTCATGCTTAATAGGGAATATTCCTAATTTCCCATTACTTGGATTGGATTTGAAAATTGAAAAGTTTCATCTTTCTCAAGCTGCCCTTGGGCTTTCACAAAAACTGCAGGGAGCACAGAGTCTGATCAGGGCTTTCAACTGGGTTCTTCCTCATCTGAAGGTGAAGTGGAAACTGGGAAAGTATCCAAACGCTTTACCAAACCAGCTAATGCCACTGGCAGCTCCCTAGAAACCATTTAGGGGCTCACAAAGCCCACAGTACACAGGGAAACCTGGACTGCTCATTAAAAGAGGAAACAGGAAACAAGCATCAAAGAACAAGCGTTCTGGATGATGTGTTCACGTTACATATATGAATCATCTCTGAATAGGAGGGACAAAGACTGTGCTTTTCTTCCAGGCTTGTTATGTCCATGCTGCGTCCAAAGTGGTAATGTGGTGTTTGTTAAGACTGCCCTTTGAAAAGCTCTCCAGGTCTCCCCAGAAATGCAAGCCAGCAGCAGAGCTGAAGAGGAGTATAATGAGCAGTCCCTTGTGGAGCACAAAGATGATTTTCCCCCATCATCTATTTGTATGTTTATAAATGAGTAATGAGGTCAATTTGGGACAGGCAGGTTTTGTGCCACAATTTGGACAGATGTTCAGAGCCTCTGGAAATCACAGCTGCCTGGTCCAAGTGGTGGCTCTTGCCAAAAGTACTGTGTTCAAAGGAGAATGTGTCACTAGGGACCACTCAGAAGTGTCCACTAATCATCAGGGAATTGGCTGGTATCGATTGTTTCCAACCACATTTACACTTGTAGAACCTGTAGCTCTCATTAAGTGCAAATGCACCAAATTAAAAGGCATTTTTACAACGGGCAAATAAATATTTGATTAGCATACTTGTCAATCCTTGCTGGTTCCTATCCAAAAATATTACATTCGTATTTTCTTAAATTAGAGAAAGTGAACTTTGAACTAGTCACTATTGAGGTATCTGAATTCTGTTCTAAATGATGATACACAACTTTGCCCTTTTGATAATAGGCACACAACTGTGACACGGAGTGAGAAGGGTTTTTGTTTGTTTGTTTGTTTGTTTGCTTTTAGGATATGTTAACTTACATGATACTGGACCTGAAATGGCTGACCATGAAACTTCTGAGCTGCTACATTGGTGTGATATTTAAGGCAGCTACCCAGGATACGTCATGGTATTCATGTTTCTGTCCAAAGGG
This sequence comes from Phoca vitulina, assembly GCF_004348235.1. Lineage (NCBI taxonomy): Eukaryota > Metazoa > Chordata > Mammalia > Carnivora > Phocidae > Phoca > Phoca vitulina. Next base: position 27,556,044 of record NW_022589723.1, read on the forward strand.
TAATAGCCATTGTTAGCTAAGATCATATTTCAGGTTTGTTTTTTGTTTTTTGTTTTCAGTCACAAACCATGTCACAATGTACATTTTTCTGATGACTCTTTGTGCACCTTTGTTGTTGTTTCCCTAGGGTTCATACTAAAACTGGAAGAGCTGAATTTTAAGGACATACATTTTCAACTTTTCTAGATATTTTCAAATTGCCCTCTAGAGAGGCAGTATTGATTTACACCATTACCCACAGTTCCTGAGAGCCCCATATCCCCACATTTTTGTTAACATTTGATGTTGTCAGGCCCTTTAATGTTTGCCAATCTGGTTGGTGTGAAGTGGTCTCTAACTGTCCTGTTGTGCATTTCTCTGATTATTAGTAGGGCTAAACATCATTACATTTGTTTTTTTTTCATGAGGTTCCTCTTCTCTGAACTGTTACTTGCCATTTTTCACCTTGGGTTGTGTTCCATATTATTTCTAGAGTTCTTTATAGATTCTGGATATCAATCCTTTGTGAGTACGTGCATTGTGAGTACCATCAGCCTAGGATTTGTTTTATTTTTCTTACTGTGTCTATTATTGAACAGAATATTATAATTTTTGTCTAGTCACATTTTGTGTCTTGTTCATATAATCCTTCCCTACCCCAAGTCATAATGATGTTCTTCTATATTTTCTTATAGAAGACCTAAAGTTTTTCACCCATATCTAGGTCTTTTTTTAAAAAAAATTTATTTATTTATTTGAGAGAGAGAGCGAGCACATGTGCATGAGTGGGGGAGGGGGCAGAGGGAAAAGGAGAGGGTGAAGCAGCCTCCCCACTGAGCAGGGAACCCCACATGGGGCTCAATCCCAGGACCCTGAGATCATGACCTGAGCCAAAGGCAGATGCTTAACCGACTGAGCCACCCAGCTGCTCTGCCCCCATATTTAAGTCTTTAATCCACTTGGCATTTATTCATCTATGGTGTGAGATAAGGATCTAATTTTATCTTTTTTCATGTAGATAACCAATTCTCCCTACACCTTGTGCTTTAATAGTCCATTTGCTTTCCCCTGATTAGTAAGGCCATCTCTGTTATATATCAGTTTTCCATTTTTGATGGCTGTTTCTGTTTCATTGGTCTATTTTCTTGTCTTTATGCCTGATATGCATGGTTTTAATTAGTATGCCTTTTTAAAGCATCTTAATATCTGATAGGGCAAGCATCACTGACAACCTCAACCTTGTTCTTTTTTCCAAAACTGTCTTGGCCACTTTGGGCATTTTTTCTCTTACACATCAACTTTAGGATCAGCTTGTCAAGTTCTAAGGACTTCCTTGGGATTTTGACTGACGCTCTTTGCATTTATAAATTGTATTTATAGATTAATGTGGAGAGCACTGACATATACATGATATTGCGTTTCCCAATTGATGAACACAGTGTATCTTTCTACTAATTCAATTTTTATGTTATTCAATAATGCTTTGAAATTTTCTCCAGAGTAATATACATATTTATAGATACAGTACAAATTACCTCAGACATTTATAGTTATTGTGAATAAAATTTTTATTTCCATTTCATTTTGAAATAGTTTATTCTTGGTATTATAAAAATATTTTTTAATACTGATTTTTAATAGTAAAATGATATCCAGCTCTCATGCTGAACTCTTATTAATTACAAATGTTTTGATAAATTTTGGTGGACTTTCTATAAAAACAATCACTATAAAAGGACATTTCTCTTTCCTGTATAATGTTTATAATTATTTTTCTTAAAACAGTGGTTGGACTCTTAAAAGTGGTAATAATGGGTATTCTTGTTATGTTTCTTAATTTAGTGGAATTGCACCTAAAGTTTCTCATTAAATATAAAGTATGACATAGATTTTAATAGGTACCTTATCATCAGATGAAGGAAGCTGTCCCCAAATTTTAGTTCTCTAAGGATCTATTTCCTGAATAGATACCGAATTTTATCAAATTATTTTCCTAATCTATTAAAATGATGATGTTTTTCCTTTTCATTAGTTAGTTCAGTGTGTTAAATTGATCGATTTTTAAACGCTTGTTTGATCTTTGACTTATGGGACTAAATGCATTTGGATTTGGCATATCACTTTTTAGATGCTGCTGAATTAAATGTGTTAATATTTTATACAAGATTTCTGCACCTAAGTTTGTAATTGAGATTGGTCTATAAATTCATTTTCATATATATCAAGGTTATAATAACCTTATACAATGAGTTATAAAATCTTCCATTTTTTTCTTTCATAGTTTACTTTCAGATTTCTTTTGTTTTTAAATCAAAGTTATAAATGCTTACACCTTAAGGAGTAAAATAGTTTCCCTAAAGTTTGCTACAGAAAAACATAACAAAAAACCCACAAAACCCCAAAAAGACTTCCCTCACCCCTAGCACATACGCCCTGTTATTTCCCTCTCCCCAGGGGCAAAAACTTTTAGCTGACTATTTTGATATTTATATCAAGATTTCTGGAAAATATGCTTGCATTGCTACCTCTTGATTCTTCAGTTTTAGTAATAAGTATTGATTTCCCACTCTGAAGGATAAGGATTTATCTTTCTTTACTTCCTCTGCTCCTACACACACATACACTCCTCCCACCTCTCCACTTTCCAATGGAGTCATGTTATAATATTGGTTAGAAGTGACTTCATCAGTGCTTTATTATACAGACTGTGTAAATGCTATTCAAAACTGAGACAGTTTTCCCTTTCTTGCCTCATGTTTGTTTTGCCTAAAATAAATGATTGTGTTCTTACTTGTTTTGTTTCTTTGCTTAGTTTCTATGTTTTATCACTAATTCAGTCCCAAACAAAACTCCTTACTCTCACTGTCTAAATCTCCTTTCAGGACATTCAGATGCAATAGCATTCCACCAATTTTATCTTTTGAAGAAGTCTCTTGGTAGACTTCTGGCCCACTCCAGAGGAGACTGGTTGCTCTCCATACCCTGTAGACAGCTATCGTACTGGGAATTTTCTTTGCTCCTTTGCTCTGTTGGAGCTACCATTTCCTATATTCCATGTTTTCTACTTTCTTGGGATGAGCAAATGTTTTGAGATATTACATCTCATGTCTATTATACCCTTCCAAGAATGCTAATTTGGCTTATTAGAGAATTCTAGATTTGAAACATTTCTTTAGAATTTTGCTCAATTATCTAATATTTTTCAATGTTAATTCTGAAAAGTCTGAAGCTGAACTGATTCCTAACCCTTCCTATGTGACCTGTTTTTTTCCATCCTTGAAGTTTACTTGGTTTTCTCTTTAAGGTGAGTGTCCTGGAATTTCAGAATGAAGTCCTTTGTATGGGTCTATTTATATCCACTTTTCTGGGCACTTAGTAACCTTTTTTGAATAGAAAACTCGGGTTCTTCATCTCTAGGAAATCTTGAAATATTCTTTTGATTGTTTCTTTCCATGCATTTTTACTATTTCACCTTTCTAAAATTTTTAGATGTTGCACCTCTTGAGCTGGCTATCTGATTTTCTTATTTTTCTCTGCTTTTTGTTCTTGCCTATCTTCCTAGGAATTTTCCTGCACTTATCTTTGAAAATTCCTATTGATTGTTTTGTTTTGTTTTGTTTTGTTTTTTCTATAGAATGTGAAGTTCTAAGAGGTAGTGGTGGTGGTGGTTGTTCTCTGAATGATCCTTTAATAGTACACTGTTCTTGTTTTATGGCTGAAGGATCTTCTAAAATCTCTCATAGGACGGTGATGATAATATTCTGGAAGTTCCTTCTTCCTGCTTAGTGTCTGTTTCCTTCAAGTTGCTTATTTCTATTTATTTGGGTCTTCATCTTCCATTTTAGAAGCTTTCCCTAGATGTCTTTCATCTTTGTCATCATCTTACTTTTATGTTTACATGTTTCCTCTTGGGTAGTTCAGATCCTCGAGAAATGACCTTTCAAATCTCTGTCTAGATTATACCTGCCTGGCTGCCCTGCACTGTTTTGGAAAAAGACTGGGGTACAGGTGGGAGAATTAGGCTGTTTGGCATTTAATATGCCTGTTTTCTTTTTAAAAGATTTATTTATTTATTTTAAGGGGGGAGGGGCAGAGGGAGATGGAGAGGAAGTCTTAAGCAGACTCCACACTCAACACAGAGCCGAATGCGGGTCTCAGTCTCACAACTCTGAGATCAGGACCTGAGGCGAAACCCAGAGCTGATGCTTAACTGACTGCACTACCCAGGCGCCCCTATGTCTGTTTCCTAAATTGCCCATTTCAGTTCACTACTACCATCCTCAACTGTGCTGACCTCCCCCTAACCAGAGAATGTTTCACCCTTCTAAGCCTTTTACTGGGGACGAGGGAAGGGCAGTTACTGGGCTGTCAGGAGTAAGGAAGGAGATCTGGAGATCTAAATGTTCCTTAGACTTCCAATCCAATATCCTTAATTTTTACCTTTCTATTCTCATTTCCTGAGGTTACTGATGGGATTAATTCCTGAGTCTTTTTGAAATTCTGTGAAATCAGAAGGATTCTTGGCCATTTCCTTTGCAATTTTAGAGTTAATTTTCTCAGGTCTGCCCAAGAGCTTTTCACCTTCCAGAATTCTATTGCTCTCTGATTATTCACCCCTGTATTTGTCTCCAGGTTACTTCTGATATCAATTCCACTTTACTCTAACCATTATTTTCTTAGATAGCTCCATAGACCTTGTTTCACTATTTTTCAGGTATTAATAGGTTTCTTCAAAGTTATTTTCAAATTATTTTGTAGGTAATATGATAGTTTTTCTTCCAACTTGATTATAAGGCTTGTTAAAGTCTTCTCTTTTTTGCTTTGATCATTTTCCCAGAGTATCTAATACACTTCACATATCTAGAACTTGATGCCTGCAGGTAACTATTATTTCCAAGTGACACAATGAATGTATCACCATAAGCCACTCTCAGTATATAAACACAATATTTGTACACCACTGTATCAGCTTTTTTCCTGATCATTAATGTGTTATAACCTGCAGCCAACTGGAGATTTATTAAATGATAATAACCATGATGATAAGAGAGAGATAGAGATAGAGATGGAGATAGAGAACATTACAGATGTCTTGATTTTCTAAAGCGGTGTTTCCCTAAATGTGCTTCATGTAACTCCAATGCCATAATATAAATGTATAGGCACTCATGAACAAAGGATTCTTGGTCAAATTAATGTGCAAATACTGGGTTAGGCAAATTTAAATAAGTTTCTTTAACATAGGACTTCTCAGAGCCTTTAATATGCTTTCATGCATGGTACAGCATCTTCTAAACTTACTGTCTATAAAATTCTTTTGTTTATAAGGCACCTTTTCATGACTCTTAGGGCTCACTTTATATGTAATGAACTCTGGAACAGAGTATTCTTAGGTTTATTCAGGACTTTTTTGTTTATATGTTTTTGGTTGTTGCTGTCACCTATATTTTAAAAATATACTCAGTCCCCTAGTCAGGACAACCATATGAAATATTAAATATTTCTTAATCAGCAAGAGAGGAAGAGGCAAAGCCCAACCCCTATTTTATATCAACATGCTTTCTGGTTAAGTGTAGGGCTCAAAATAAAATCACAGAGCACCAAGCAATGACTGTGTAGTTCTCATTTTTGAGGGCAGGGAGATGCAGTGGAAATGTTTCCAGGGAGGGTCTAGTGGCCCAACCTTATACAGGAGCATCTAGAAGAATGTCAAGTCCAAGAGGAGAGTGTGTGGGAAGGGGCAGACTGGAGTCATAGGCTTCTTCCCCAGGAAGCTCATCTCACCATTGTAAGACACTTCAGCTAAGAGGTCCTGAGCTGTGAGCAGCTAAGAAGCAAGGCTGGACAAAATGAAACAGTTCAGGATGACTGTGCATTACATAAGGGACCCAGGATCTCATTATTGTTGGGTTCTGGCTGGGAAACCTGGAATAGGTTGGCTGGTTTAGAGTAACAGGAATGAATCAGATAATAATTAACATAAAACAAATCTGAAATAACTCTATCCCCATATAATAGAAGAGAAACGCAGATCCTGGAAGACTGAATGACTTATCAAAAGTACACAAGTGAGCTGTGGAGCTGCCAAGAGAGTACAGTTCCTGGACATTTAGTTCAACACTCTTGTTATTTTACCACCTTACTTTCCATCCATGCTTCTTTGGCATCTCTGGAGCAATGGAACTCATTTAGATTTACCAAGATCCTCATCCTGAGAGCCACTGTCTATCACCTATTGGGCTGCCAATGCAAAGGGATATACCCAGGGTCTAGAACCTTCCACCTGAAATCCAAGGTGATACAGACATACTCCCTGGGATTCTGACACATGACATTCATCAACAGAAGGGCTGCCTATTTGGAAGCCTGATGTCACTTATATATGAGAGAGACCAGTTTAGTTTCTAAACACAAAACTAAACACAGTCTCCCCATGTTAATTGCTATTCGGTGCAGTGTAGCCAGACCACCAGAAGCCATAGCACCCTGATGGAAAGCTGATGTGCAGAGATGCTGATGTAATGAGGCCTGAGGCCACCATCCCTGGTGCCACATACAGATGGGCAATTCTGCTTTAATAACTCTGATAGCTGCACAGACATAAGCTTGAGAAGGTTGACTTCCCTGCCCTGAGTATATCCCATCACTTAGTCACCTGGGGCTTGGAATTTTGGGTAACATGCAGGCCTCTGTGATGTGGGTCCCTTACACTAATGAAAATCGACTGAGACCTTCTGATTTTCTCTGGGTGTCTCAGTAACCTCCAAACACAATACCCTGGGAGGCCATTCTGCTTCATCCTCCTGGTGCTTCTTGCCCAGAATGCTTCTGTTCTTTTCAATCAAGTCCCAAACTCCATCCCCTCCCACTCTGCCTCCATGCTTCCAGTCAGCACCCTCCACTCTTCAGATCAGCCCAACAAAGCAGATTTGAAAGAAAAATTATTGATCACTTTTGGCAAAGCACCTTGAAACATTTCTAGTGTTTTCAAGGGAGAGAGAGGGAGCAGCAGGGCCTCTCTGCATGCCCAGTTATGCCTGGCTAATTAGAATGAACCTCCTTCTCCTTCTGATTCCTTGTTTTTTAGGTTTACACCATTCTCATTACCCCCCACCCTTTTTAAATGAAATGTAAAACTAAATGTAAAAACAACATAGCAACCAAAACTCCAAATCATTTTTAGAAAAAGTACAAAGTGAACACCCGAGGTTTTCTTTTTAAAAATTTTCCCTGTCTCTCTTTATCCATGTATCTCATATTTTATATAAGAATACCCATAGTGTAAGAATAATTTCACACTTTTTTAATTTAGTATTCTATTTCAGAATCTTTCTTCATACATAATTTTTCTCAATGTTGATGGCTACTTGGTATTCCACAAAGTTGATGGCCCAATCACATTGTTTCTAGAGGAGAGAGTCACCTTATTATATGCATGCCATCCCACTATCCTTGTGCTAGATGTCCATAGTTGAGGGAGACATTATAGCATCTTGTCCTCATGTTGGACTTTCAAAATGAGGAAATGAAAAGGAAAACAAATTAGGTAAGAGGGCAAACATCAGAAGCCAGCAATTGCAGATTAAAACCCGGGCACCAAGAATTTTGGGCTGGGTCTACAGAGTCAGAGTTTAGGGTTAACTAGAAGCAGGGAAAGCCTAAGAGCCAGGAAGTCAGGAATGCACAAGACCCAGAGGGTCAAAATTGGGGCCTGGAATGCCCTAGTGATTCAGCCAAGGCAATAACTTATATGGTCAGACATCCTTCTGTAGAGGGTGTTTGCTATGTTTCTCCCACTCAGTCTTCTTGCTATGTTTGGTGCTCCTGAGGTCGCCAGGGGTGGGGTTGTTTAACTGGTGGTACTTGTGGCTAAGGTAACTTTATGCCTGTTTGCTCTGTCCTGCCTAAAGCATGGGTCGGAGAACTGGAATTATTAGGATGTGCCCTGGAATTACAAGTTCATGCCCTGCCCATGATGTCTCCCAGAGGAGACACTCATGGTCCTTCCTGAAAGAAGGAGACAGGGAGCCATAATCAGAATGGACCAAGGGTGGGCACTTGACCTAAAACCAATATAATGAATGATCTGTAAAAATAAACTGGGCCAATCAAAATTATCCTTCAGGATTTTTACCATTTGGAGACTGAGACTGTTAATGAGGCCTGAGTATAAAAGACTGTCCACAGAGTACAGGGACCTGTCAGCCTTGATGTAGCATGTGGGATGAAGTTATGAAGAAATCGTAACCAAGCGTGATGGAAATAAAAACAGAGCAGGCATCCTCATGAAAGAGTAGTGAGTGGAGAAGAAAAGCTGTTCCCCAAAGATAGCACTTTGTGACTTTGCTATTGCCCACTTCTCCGACTTTTCCTGGGTTAGCATACAGCTGTATCTTTTCATTTAATCTCTTCTTTTTTCCTCCCAGAGGCACCTGAACAAATCTCTGTTCCTTCCAACTAAAAGATTACTGTATTAAAGATCCTAACACTGAAGTCTCAATAAAGAAATTCCTCAGAGATCCATATGAGGTTTCCTTTAAGTCACATCTCCAATGTGTAAAAAATTTGGCAAGAAAAACCAAAATGGCTCATTGCCTACCTTTACAGGCAGACAATTAAACCAATTAAAGAGTGAGGGACGGTATGCCTTTTGCCTTCAAGGTCAGGCCTTGACTCACTAGAACCTTGGCAAAGTCTTGCAGTCTGGAGGGAGTAAGAAATCATCCCTGTGGATGACAGACTTCTAAGCAGATGGCTAGTAAATCAAGGTCCTGATGTGAAATGTTGACGCTTTCTAGCCCAGGAAGATTTGGGTGAAATACTACCAAGTTAATCACGTAGAGTGAGCCACTGGTCACTGTCCTTAAGGAAAAAGATCATTCAATGTGAGATGAGATCCTAATTGCAATGAGCAGGATCATAAAACCAATTTAGAGCCCCAAGGCCAGTGGGGTAGAAAGGAGTTATAATTAAGCAGACATCATTTATATTTACAAAAGTGCTTAAACAAGAAACTATTTAGGTGAATGGATTGTGTGTCCTAGATATGCATTAAAGAGGAGGGTACCTCACCCCAGGATTGGTAGTATTAGATTTATATCATTAAATTCCTAATTACAACGACAGGTATCTCAATGTATCCTCTATAATCATCATACAGTAAAAAGAAAAAAGTGCAGATTTGAAAGAGCTGCGTCCAAACACCAAGTCTGTGAATGTCAGCTGTGGGCTGTGAGTTAATCAATTCCCCTTTCTTTGTCTAACAAATGGGACTCATAATTCGTACTCTTCAGGGTGGGCTACTGTCTCCCCATTGGTTTCCCCCCGGGGTAGAATCAAGCAAGAAAGTCCTAGCTCATTTTTGCTTGGAGAGAAGCTTCAATGGCAGATGCCCACATTCTGGAGAGCCTTGGACTCTTAGAGACAGTGCCTGTGGTGACTCTGGCATCTGGTCCATAGATATCCATCCTCCAGGCCCTGTGATCTAGAGATGTCCATGACAACCAGTGTCCTTCAGGCAACGACCACAGCCCGTTGTCCTAAGTCATTGTTTAGAAATTGCGAGACATTTTCATTTCTTTGTGGGTCATTTTATCACACATCATTTCATTCCATCCTCCCAGCAACCTTTGGAGGGGTGTGTGATGACTTACCAAATGAAGAAATCAAAGTTGGGAAAGGTGAAGCCAACTCTCCAAGGTCGTGAGACACACAAGTAGCAGAGCTGGGATCTGAACCACTCATCAGATTACAGCGTGCACACTCTTCCCACAATCCCATGGAAATTCTGCCAAGAGAGCTGGCAGCATGGCACTTCTCCCCCAGCTACTGCAGGCTGCCCGCACTGCTGTCCTCACAGTTTGTCCCAGTTCAGTGCCTCTCAAACATCAAAGTGCATACAAATCACCTGGGGCTATTGTTCAATTGCAGAGGCTTACCCTGGAGGTCGGCCGTGGGGCCCGAGATACAAGTGCTCAGGTGGTGCCGATGCTGCTGGGGTGCCGAACACACTTGGAGGAGCAGAACCCTAGCTGACACCCGGCCTTTCCAAATTACTCACTGGATTATGAATACAAGCTCTTTTCACAGCTCTGTACCTTCCCTTCTCTCAGTAAGTAGTTTGAGGCCAGATCTGTGAAGCAGTCCCAAGTAGTTCTTAATGAAATTAAAACCAGACTGACATCTCTAACACTCTCCAACTGTTATCCAGTATGAGCCATTAGGGTAATTGTGTGGGAGAGCTGAGAGTTGAAGCTAAAACAATCATCTAACCAGGGTCTATTTAAAGCTACAGACAGTGCTTGGCTGGTAAGGTAAGGAAATTTAAGGTGCCATCCTGGAGTGCAAGCAATAGTCGCTGCAGCAGCAGCAGCAATCATTGAATACCTTTTATATTTTAAGTTCTGTATACATTTTATAGGTAATTCTTACAGCAGTTCAGCAATAAAGGGATTATAACTACTTAGTTACTCACGTTCTACTTTCCAATTAAATGATCTAAGGCAATGTCCAAGAATATCTAACATAGGACACTAGAGCACGAGTTTAAATGTAGGTACAAGAAGAAAAGTCTGGGTACAGACAAAGTCAAGCCAGGAATGTGGCTCTCAATGAGCACCCAAGGATTGCTTGCCTACAAGGGTAAGCCATACTTTGTTCTCGACTTTCCAGAAGCCAATAAGAAAAGGGGAATCTGGTCAGGTGAACAATTCAGAGTGATCATGTCATTATAAAATCAAACAATTTTCAAACCTCTCTTCATACCCAGATCATGGGAGGACATCTCCTGTGGCCTTTCCTACAGAAGATATGGTGCACTCTGCTAATGAATGACTTTCTCAACAATGACTCACAATGGAGGGTGGCTCTTACAGGGTTATGTTTACAATGATCCCCAGTGGAGGCTGATGCTTCAAAACCAAGCATACTTCAGAAATGCAGTCTTTCTGGGACACATGTGACCTGGTCTAGAACCTAGCATTTGGCTGCTCTGGTTTGGTTCAGAACTATAGCTTGGACAACCTGGAGACATGGAAGTGTTGTATATTTCAAGAAATCCCTCTTCTCCATTGTTATCCTTCAGAATCATTTTCTTAGCTCAGCTTTGGAAGATGCTAAGTAACAGTGAGTTAGAGATTGCTCAAATAGCCCGGAACTGTGGTTGAGTGTAGACCCAAATAAGTTAACTGAAAACTGGGCACAGTTGCTTAATAAGGACACAACTTGAATAAAATCCATCCCAGCCCCACTCAGAGATGAGTAAGCTTCAGGGAATATTCTGAGCAGGAATATTCTTCTCCAAAGATGCTCCTCTGAGTCCAGATAGTTGAATGATTGAGAACTTAAGCTATACTTCACATAGCAAGGAGACAGCTTAAGTGTCTATGGATACATGAGTGGATAAAGAAGATGTGAGATAGATATATATAGATAGATAGATAGATAGATATAGATATATATATGTAATGAAATATTATTCAGCCATAAAAAAGGATAAAATAGTTTTACTTGGAAAATTTTAAGGCCATTGTAACTGATCTTCACTTGGTTAAAAGAAAATCTCAATAAGACATTTATAGAATACTTATATTTGGACAGTTATTTCTTCTAAAAAATTGCTTGTGAAACATACACCATTCTTCCCACCATCCACTCATTTATTGAGCTAATACATATTTGGGGACACCTGTCATGTACTGGGCATGCTTTTGAGAGCAAAACACAGTCACTGTCCAAATGGAGGTGGAAGACTAGTGTGGGAGACCCAACAATCATATAACCATCTAATCCCACAAAAAGTCTTCATGCCCAAGATATTAAGATTCTCCAGTTTTTTCTTTTTTTTTTTTTTAGAGGGGAGAGGGGTGGAGGAAGAGGGAGAGAATCTTAAGCAGGCTCCACTCCCAGCACAGAGCTGAATGTGGGGCTTGATCTCATGACCCTGAGAACATGACCTGAGCTGAAATCAAGACTTGGATGCTTAACCTACTGAGCCACCCGGGCGCCCCTCTCCAGTTTTTTCAGCCATTCAATATAAATTTGATGGTTTCCATCATGGGTCCCATATAGAGGATATGATTCTGAATGACACACAAATAAATATATAGTTATAAAAGGTGCTAAATGCCAGGAGGAAAGTAACAGAGTGTGTCTATGAGACAGAATAAGGATGGGGATGGTACACAAGGTCAGGGAAGGCATCTCCAAAAAGGTGGTGTTCACATGAAATCTACAGGATGAGAAGTTCTAAATATGGGTGGGTCAGGGGAAGAGCATTCTGAACACAAAATTCCTGAAGCTAGTTAGGGGAACAGGCAATGTGCAACTAAATGGTCACATCTTATGGGATTGGTATTTACCATGTAGTTACCACTGGAAATGTCAACCCAAATAATTGATTTCAGAGTAATTGACCCATAGCTCTTCCTCTTTGCAATAATTATTCAGCAAGGCCAGGTGGACACTCCTCGTTTGACATAATAAAACCCTATCACTTATACTTTCTCTTCTCTATAGCAGGACACATGCATTCTGCTTATTCAAAATGGATATCAGACCTCTAAGAAACATGTTAAAAACAAGGGATGTTCTGGCCGATTATGTAGCTTTTCTGAAGCCTCACGGCCTTTGAAGTAAAAGCTGCAGGATTTGAAACACCAGTTTTTCCATAGCCTAGACCTTTGCTGCACATGGAGTATTAGACCTGAAAGAGACCTGGAGGGTGGAGTGGGGTGGTCAACTTTAGACCAACTCTTATTTAAATGAATTATTTCCCCTGGGGGCTCTGAAGAAGGAGGATGGCAGTAACTCACATGTTGTCACTTTTAGCCCTGCCCTGGAACATCAGCCTTAAGGAAAGCCCCACAGGTCCTCACGACAAGCATGCAACCCTATTCTACTAATTACCACCCCAGACATTGTGCAAACACCTACTTTCTCTCAAGACCGCAATACCCCGGGGCAGGGAGGTTTCCTGCATAGGATCCCCCCCATTTTCTCACTGGGTCAGCTCTTGCCCTTTGGCCATCAATCTAGCTTCCAGCATTCCCTCACTGTTCCTTTTCTTTTGCAAAAACCTCTGCTTCTCACTCCCTCCACCTTATTCATTAGACAAGACCCCAGCTCCTGGTGAGCTCTACCTTCTCCTTCCCTGAGCTTGTACCGGGGCTGCTGAATGTGGATAAAAAAAATGCAATGGACCTAGAAGATTCACTTTAAATTCATGATCTCCAGCTTCAAATGGGCATTCAAAACTGCCCAGCATGCCTTTTATTTTTCTCTTGTTGGCTTACTTACCTATTCCCTGAGAGGGCTCTTTTATACCTTCTTCTCTCTCCTGAAGCCTCCTACATTCCTTCCTCTCTACTCTCAGATGATGACTCCTCATTCCATGGATTAAATTGAAAAATCATTTTCCTTTCACCAAACCTGCAATCTTCATTGGGGCCCATTTTCTCTTTCTTTGTTCTGGTTAAAATGGTAAAAGTGCCCTTCAGCCTCTCAAAGTCCAATCCCTCTAAATGCAGCCCGGATTTCATCCCCTCAAATACTGTCCTCCTTGGGTTGTTCCCTCCTTGCACATTATCAGTCTTTCTCTGTCTGACTGGATCAGCCCTACCAATAAACAAACATGCTCTCTCATCTCTTGTATTTATTATGAAAGGCAAAACAAAACAAAAGAAAAAGTCTCTGCTGTACCACAGTGCTTTCCTTGGGTTCATAGCCAGAGGCTTCATAAAGATAGTTGTCCACACATTGGCCTCATGCTAACTTTTCCCACTTGAGTTTGGCTTTTGCCCCCTTCCCCTCACCAATGGTTTCCATTGGAAACGCACATGCCAAAGTTTCCAAAGACCTGCAGGATGCCAAATCAAATGAACGACTTTCCATCCTCATCTTGTTCAGTTTCTCTGTGGCAGCAGCCCCTTCCTGCGCTCTCTCTGACTCACATGATCTCCCATTCTTCCCTTTCTCTGACCTCTAGGTTACAGTGTTCTCAGGACTCAGTCTTAGCTGCTTTTCTTTTGTCCTGAACAATCTCATCCAGTCCAGGGGCTTGTGGTTTTTTTTAAAACTGGTTTTCATTTTTATCAAAGAAGCCTGTGCACAGAGTTTAAAAGCCAAAGAATACTGGTAAGTGTCTATTGATATTATTCTCCCCAAATCAAACACATCAGACAATCTGACAGTTCCGTATCTATTCCTGGAGTCTTTACCTCCTTAGTGTCTGCCCTCCTGCCTCAACCCAATCTGGTTCTCCAGCACAACTGACATCTCAAAACTTCCCTTCACCACGCTCCTGTGCTATGTGAAATCTTTCCTGACTGGATCCCCTTTTTCTTTCTTGGTTTAAAAGCTTACTTTGCTGAAGACAATTCTTCAATAGCTTTTTTTTTCTTTAACTGAAGTATAGTTGACAACATTCAATACCAGGTCTTCTTTCATTCATTGTGCTGAGCACTCGATGGTCCCCTTTAAAATGAAGAAATGTGTCTTTTAATTTGGTGACTTTTTATTGAAACAAATTAGTTGGGTGGTGGTTTCTTGTATTAATCTTCTGATTATTTTCTCTTTTCTTGCTTATTATCTATCCTTAGTATTGCTTTTATATCACCTATGAGACTGCCTCTAATTCATCTTCCAACTATTCTATTGTTTCTAAAGATTTGATTGCCAGACTATAATCTTCAAGAATTCTTACTTATTTCCTGTTCCTTTTTCATAGCATCCTGTCCTTGTTTTATGGATATCATATCCCTTCTTAATCATTCTAAGGATATTAATTATCATTTGATTTTGAGGGTATTTTTTCCTACCTTCTCCTTTTCTTTTTGGATTGTTTTGTTCTTTTCTTTCATTTTGGAGATGTTCTTAAGATGTCTGTTCTTTTTGTTTATTTATATTCAAAAGATAGTTAATAAAAGCTGCCTGTAAGCTCTGTGAGCTTGGTGGGTCTTATCAGTTGGTGTATTTTATTGCAGATTGTAACAGCCAGACTGGTGTTTGTTTTTTTTTCATTCCTGATATCTGTCAAGATCTTTTCCATCTCTGAGGCTTTGAACATCAGGATCTATCTAGAATGCATACACACACACACACACACACACACACACACACACACACACTTGTCCGAAGCCTTCTTGTCCTTTAGATCTTGGCTTATATATCACTTCTTCATAGGGGCTTTCTCTGACCATCTTATCCAAATAAAATAGCTTTCCATTATTCTCTCCCTGTTTCCTTCCTCTATAATATTCACCACAATTTAATTTATATAATCGGTGGACTTAGGTATTATGTAATTGAGTACTTTCCTGTCTGTTTCCTATTGTCTAACAAGTGGGCAAGGACTGTTCTATTTTGGTCAATTCTCTCATGTCAGGGCTTAGCACTGAAATACAGCATGCTCAATAAATATTTATTCAATTAATTAATAAATGGATGGATGGATTAATGAATAGATATTCTAGGTTTTAGGTCAATCTCTGTCATAAGTAGTTCTGTAACCTTAGGCAAGTCACTTAACCTTCCTAGGCTTTGTTTTATCTCTCTTCTTCACACTTAGAGTAACAGTGCTTATTCTACCTAGAGATGAATTTATGATGAATTTACATCAATGAAATAGTTGATGTAAAAGTGCTTAGTAAAAAAGCTTATATAAATATGAGAGATTATAAAAAATGAATGTGGCTTACTCTATCTTTTCTTATTTTTTTCTTCTTTTCATATTGAAACCTCAATTTAACACTTCAGGGATCATACCTTGATAGCACCTTCTAAGTGGTGTTGTTATTAAGAGTTCTTTTTAAAAAGAACCAAAATAACTAAACTCTTAGACGTGATTCAAATCAGACACGGTTTATTCAGACTTCTGAGCAAATAATATCATAAGAAGGTTCCAGTTTCTAGTTCCATGAAAGGAATGAGCAATGTCAACTCATGTTCTGCTTTCAAGTACAAGAAAGGGAGAGATAATAGAAATTTCTGTTCAGGCATGAGGATTAAATTACCCTTCTATTTGTACCATAATTGTCCTATAATACTTGCCAAACTAACCAAAATAATGATATCCTATTTAAGTAAGTGTGTGGGCAAACTAGAAGGCTTTTTCATTGCTGATAGAAACTTAAATTGATATAATCCTTCCAGAAAGTAATTTAGAAATACATATAGCATGCCTTAAAGATATTTATATTTTTTGGTATCATAATTGTTCTTCTGATAAATTATCCTAAGAGAAAAAGCCCAAAACTTAGAAAAAGCTATATATTCAAAAATTATTTCAAGTATTAAATGTGTAAGCGATTAGAGACATCCTAGGTTTCCAATAATATATCAAAGTTTAAGTAAATTTATGGTGTTCATTTGGTAGGACATTATGCAGCCATAAAAGTGAATATTATAAAAGCTACAGAGTAACATGGAGAAATATTTCTGATACAGATTATAATACCAAATTGTATATATACCTAGTTACTGATTTTTAAATGTTTCCATTAAAAGAAAGTTTAAATAAACATGACAAAATGCATTCTATTTAAATGGTGAAATAATGGGGGAACTGTTTTCTCATGAGTACCTGGGGATTGGCTATTTGGTCAGATTGCTTGGTATGCCTGAGCTTCAGGAAAAGGTTCTATAGAAAGCCCATAAAGGGAAAGGGAAAATCACCTTTAACCAGATGTTAAACTTCCTAAAACTGAGACATTGCTCTGACTTTTCTTACACTTCCAACAGAGCCTAACTTGGACTGGGCACACAGTAAACACAGCTGTGATTATCAAAATGCACACTATTTGTTTTCCTTGGTTCTGGTTCTAGTTCTGAGACTTTCTAATTCTTGCATGTTGTAAGACTGAACATTAATGAGGAAGCAAACAAGCCTCTTTCTTTTAAGAGTATCTTATGATACAGGGGAGTGAAGCAGATGTCTTTAGCTCAGGGATCAATAAACTTTTTCTACAAAAGGCCAGATAGCAGACCATGAGATCTCTGTTTCCAGTAAACTTTTACACAGAGCAAATGAATGGGCATGTGTTCCAATAAAACTTCATTTACAAAAACAGGTGACAGGTTACAGTTTGCTAATTCCAGCTAATACATTTTCTTCTTCATGTGCTTCTGATGCCTCCATTTGTCATTATTGTTCACTCAGTTCCAGGTGTTCCTCCCCTTTTTAAACAGCTCCAACCTACTTGACATTATGCCAATTTAGTGTCATATCCTGAATACATCCTCTGGAGCCTTGCTTTTCAAAGACAAATCAACTGACCTGCAACACTGGCATCACTGGAAGCTGGATAAAAATGAGAATCTAGGGCCCTGCCCCAGATGCACTGAATCAGAATCTGCATTTAACAAGTTCCTGAAGCAATTTATATGCATATTACAGTCTGAGAAGCTCTATTTTAGAGGATAAACCACAGTTGTCTGTGTAGAGCTCTCTATAATAGCAATGATGCTCTGTGGTTCTTTGAAGAAGTTAGAGAGGCAAGTCAGTGTGTCATCACCTGGTCTCCCTCCTGGATGACTCCTCAATTTCTTTTTGTCTCCATTAAGACTGGCAAAAGTCTACTGACAAATGACAATGCCAGGGACTTTCCTTTTCTTCCCAGATACAGGGCCCATCATTCCATTCTGTCAAAGGTTGAACTCAGCTATATAACAATATTTTCACATTCTTTTCATGTGGCTCACTACCAAGGTACTGGGTCCCTGAAATAAAGAGGGGGCAGGAATCTTTTTGTCCCTGTCCTATAAGGCTTCTGGAATGACTCTCTGCCATATGCTTCCCTCCTAGATTCTCTCTCCCTTGGAAACTTCTCTTGGTTTCTCACACATGTGAGTTCTCCAGATTGGTGCCATTTTCTTGGACAGCCCTTATCCCCCTGTACCTATAGAAATTCCTGATCACAGGGTGGCCTACAGAATGGGAGAAGATATTTGCAAATGACATATCTGATAAAGGGTTAGTATCTAAAATCTACAAAGAACTTATCAAACTCAACACCCAAAAAACAAATAACCCAGTTAAAAAATGGGCAGAAGACATGAATAGACATTTTTCCAAAAAAGACATCCAGATGGCTAACAGACACATGAAAAAATGCTCAATATCACTCATCACCAGAGAAATACAAATCCAAAAAGCACAATGAGTTACCATCTCACACCTGTCAGAATGGCTAAAATTAACAACACAAGAAACAACAGGTGTTGGTGAAGATGTAGAGAAAGGGGAACCCTCTTACACTGTTGGTGGGAATGCAAACTGGTGCAGCCACTCTGGAGAACAGTATGGAGGTTCCTCAAAATGTTAAAACTAGAACTACCCTATGAGTCAGCAATTGCACTACTAGGGATTTACCCAAAGGATAAAAAAATAGAGATTCAAAGGGATACATGCATCCTGATGTTTATAGCAGCATTATCAACAATAGCCAAACTATGGACAGAGCCCAAATGTCTATCAACTGATGAATGGATAAGGAAGATGTGGTATATATAAGGGAATATTACTCAGCCATCAAGAAGAATAAAATCTTGCCATTTACAATGACATGGATGGAGGTAGAGTGTATTATGCTAAGTGAAATAAGTCAGAGAAAGACAAATACCATATGATCTCACTCATATGTGGAATTTAAGAAAGAAAAAAGATGAACACATGGGAAGGGGAAAGAGGGAAACAAGCCATAAGAGACTCTTAATGACAGAGAACAAACTGAGGGTTAATGGAAGGAGGTGGGTGGGGGATGGGCTAGATGGATGATGGGTATTAAGGAGGGCACTTGTTATGATGAGCGCTGTGTGTTGTATATAAGTGATGAATCACTGAATTCTACTCTAGACACCAATACTACATCGTATGTTAACTACCTAAAATTTAAATTAAAAAAAAAAAAAATTCCTGACACACCCAGGGCTTTAGTCTTGCTATTTCTTTCTCTTGGGGCTTACAATCTCTTCAGGTTCCCATGCCCCTGGACAATAGATATAAATAATACCAAAAAATGATTTTTTTCCCTCCAGTTTCTCTGTTTCTCAGGTACACTTGTACATCAACCTTCAAACCACTTTCTGTGTCCTAGGATGGCAAAAGTTTTCATTCATTGAATACATATGTTTTGGATGACTTATATGCCAGGTATTGTATTAAGTTCTGGAGAGACAGATGCATTTGACATGTAATATTTTCCCTAAATAACACCTTGTATTTCACTGAAATCATGAGTATACTGATGCTGGAAATCAGATTATTGAACACTGGAGACTTTTTGATATGTGATCAAATCAGATGCTAAATAATTACATTGATCACTGTCTGAATCAGGGTCAGCACTACTCAAAAATGGAGTGGGAGTGCCTAAAGTAGCAGGATTTTGGAGATTCTTTCCCCAACGCTGTACAAATTCTCCCATTTTCTGCTTTGGTTGTAGTATATGTAATGCAAATGTGAGTGATTTGGGCTCATATTAAATCAAATTTGCCCTAAGAAACAGGCTATAGGTCAAAACAGCTTTTATGTGGAAGACAAGGTAGAGGGTGGCATCATAAAACCAGGGTGCATGAATCATGGCTCAAAGACTAGGAATAACAAGAGGTTTCTTAAAGATTCCTAACCAGTCAGGAATTATCCTGGGAGGGTTGAGTGTCTGGAAGGAGATGGACATGAAGATACAAACTAGCAAAACTCTAAAGCTGAACTTATGTGAATATTGACAAGATTTTTTTCTTCAATGTGGAGATTAATCTTATTCACCAGGCCTGATTGCATATATATATATTGCATATATTTATATATATATATATATTTTTTATATATACATATATATTTTTTTCCCTTTGGCAGAAGACCCTCCCACTCAGTATCTCAAAGTGAGTTTCAAATGACCATTTCAGGAGATAGTCCAAGATGGCAGAGGAGTAGGAGACCTTAGTTTTTGTCTGGTCCTAGGAATTCAGCTAGATAGCTATCAAATCATGCTGAACACCTGTGAACTCAACCGGAGATCTAAGAAAAGAATAGCTGCAACTCTACAAATAGAAAAGCGACCACTTTCTGCAAGGTAGGAGGTGCGGAGAAATGAATCCAAGGCGATATATGGGAAGATAAACCACGGGGGGAGGGAGACTCCATCAGCCAGCACCAGAAAGTGATATAGCAGCGGAGCACAAAATCAGAACTTTTAAAATTCTGCTCTGGTGAGGGACGTCCCTGCCTGAAAGGCACTCAGGTGAGGAAGCGGGGTGGAATCCTAGGTGGGACAATGTGGTCTCAGGATCCTTGGGGTCACAGGAAGACCAGGAGTGCCTGAGTGCAGCAGGCATTGGAGCGGGGAAGCTGGCTGCAATCAGCAAGCCCAGGAATGGGCTCTCAGCTGAGTGTCACCACAACCATGGCACAGGTGGGTGAATGCTCTCTGAGCGGGGGCCCAACAAGCGGGAAAACATCAACTAGACCTGCCTTCTTCCCCCGGGAGAAGCAGCATGGGTGTGCACTGCAGGAGTCTGCAGGGTTTGGAGACTTGATACAGGGTTGCATGCCTGAGATAGAAATGCTCGGTCACAGGCTGGTGGAGCATGGAGGGCAGATGGAGACCAGGGAGACAGGAGTGATTGAATGCTTTTCCTGAGGGTGCACCGAGGAGTGGGGCCTGAGTTCTTAGCTCTGGGCTGGAGATTGGTGGCTGCCATTTTCATTCTCATCCTCTAAAGTGGCACAGAAAGCCTTCAAGGAACAAAAGCCACATAGAGCAATCTGGAGCCACGTACTTAGCCTGGCTCCCTGGCAAGGGTGGTGCAATTCTGCCTGGGGCAAAGACACCTGAGAATCAGTGCAACAGGCCCCTCCCCCAGAAGATCAGCAAGTACATCTCTCTAAGACCAAGTTTACTGATCATAGAGAACTGCAAAACTCCAGCGCTAGGGGAAAACATATATAGTATTCATGTTTTTTTTTCCCCCCATGATTCTTTACTCTTTCAATTTATTTTTTTTCTCTTTCATTTCTCAACCAATTTCTTATTTTATCAAAGTTTTCTTAAAAATCTTTCTAAATTTTCATTTTTATAGTTACATTCTATCCTTTCATTTATTTCATTTTATTTTTGTACCTATATAAGTATTCTTTCTTTATAATTTTGGAATCTAGTTTTCTAACAAACAGACCAAAATACACACAAGATCCAGTATATTGCTCTGTTCTGTTCACCTGTCTGATTATACTCTTTTTTTAAAATTTTTTATTTTATTTTTGGTTTCGGGTCTCTTCTGGTTTGTTTAGTGTATATTTCTCCGGGGTCATTGTTGCCATTTTAATTTTTTTTTTATCTCATTCATCTGTTCATCTCCCGACAGAATGACAAGACACAGAGAACCGCCCCCTTAAATTGATAAAAATAGGCCAACACCCCAACATATAATAGTGAAACTTGCAAATCTCACAGACAAAGAGAAAATCCTGAAAGCAGCTTGGGACAAGAGGCCTGTAACCTAAAAGGGTAGACACATTAGACTGGCAAAAGACCTAGCCACAGAGACCTGGCAGGCCAGAAAGGACTGGCATGATATATTCAGGGTGCCTAGTGAGAAAAATATGCAGCCAAGAATACTTTATCCAGCTAGGATGTCATTCAAAATCAAAGGAGAGATAAAAAGCTTCCAGGACAAACAGAAACTAAAAGAATTTATGATCACAAAACAAGCCCTGCAAGAAATATTAATATTAATATTAATATGGGATCCTTTAAGTGAAGAGAAAGCCCAAAAGTAACATAGACCAGAAAGGAAAAGAGACAAAATACTGAAACAGTGATTTTACAGGTAACACAATAGCACTAAATTCATATCTTTCAATAGTTACTCTGAATGTAAATGGACTAAATGCCCCAATCAAAAGACACAGGGTATCAGATTGGATAAAAAAGCAAGACCCATCAATATACTGTCTGTAAGAGACTCATTTTAGACCCAAAGACCTCCAGATTGAAAGTGAGGGGATGGAAAGCCATTTATCATGCTAATGGACATCAAAAGAAAGATGGGGTGACAATCCTTATATCAGACAAATTAGATTTTAAACCAAAGACTGTAATAAGAGATGAGGAAGGACACTATCATAATTAAATGGTCTATCCAACAAGAAGATCTAACAATTGTAAATATTTATGCCCCTAACATGGGAGCAGCCAATTATATAAACTAATTAATAACAAAATTAAAGAAACATATCGATAATAATACAATAATAGGAGGGGACTTTAACACCCCACTCACTGGAATGGACAGATCATCGAGGCAGAAGCTCTACAAGGAAACAAGAGCTTTGAATGACACAGTGGACCAGATGGACTTCATACATATATACAGGACATTCCATCCTAAAGCAAGAGAATACACATTCTTCTTGATGCACATGGAACATTCTCTAGAATAGATCACATGCTGGGTCACAAACCAGGTCTCAACCACTATCAAAAGATTGGGATCATTCCCTGCATATTTTCAGACCATGCTTTGAAACTGGAATGCAATCACAAGAGGAAAGTTGGAAAGAACTCAAATACATGGAGGCTAAAGAGCATCCTATTAAAGAATGAATGGATCAACCAGGAAATTAAAGAAGAATTTAAAAAATTCATGGAAACAAATGAAAATGAAAACACACTGTTCAAAACCTTTGGGATGCAGCAAAGGCGGTCCTAAAAGGGAAGTATATAGCCATACGAGCCTTTCTCAAAAACAAGAAAGGTCTCAAAAACACAACCTAACCTTACACCTAAAGGAGCTGGATAAAGAACAGCAAATAAAGCCCAAACCCAGTAGGAGAAGAGAATTAATAAAGAGTAGAGCAGAAATCAATGAAATAGAAACCATAAGAACAGTAGAACAGATCAATGAAACTAGGAGCTGGTTCTTTGAAAGAATTAAGATTGATAAACCCCTCGCCAGACTTATCAAAAAGAAAAGAGAAAGGACCCAAATAAATAAAATCATAAATGAAAGAGGAGAGATCACAAACAACACCAAAGAAATACAAACAATAATAAGAAAATATTATGAGCAACTATATTCCAACAAATTAGGCAACCTGGAAGAAATGGATGCATTCCTGAAGACGTATAAACTACCATAATTGAAACAGGAAGAAAGAGAAAACCCAAACAGACCCATAACCAGCAAGGAAATTGAAGCAGTAATAAAAAAATCTCCCAACAAACAAGCGTATAGGGCCGGATGGCTTCCCAGGGGATTTCTACCAAACATTTAAAGAAGAATTAATACCTATTCTTCTGAAGCTGTTTCAAAAAACAGAAATGGAAGGAAAACTTCCAAACTCTTCCTATGAGGCCAACATTACCTTGATCCCAAAACCAGACAAAGACCTTACCAAAAAGGAGAATTATAGACCAATATCCCTGATGAACATGGATGCAAAAATTCCCACCAAGATAATAGCTAATAGGATCCAACAGTATATTAAAAGGGTTATTCACCACGACCAAGTGGGGTTTATTCCTGGGCTGCAAGACTGGTTCAACATCTGCAAATCAATCAATGTGATACACTACATAAATAAAAGAAAGGACAAGAACCATATGATCCTCTCAATAGATGCAGAAAAAGCATTTGACAAAGTATAGCATCCTTTCTTGATTAAAACTCTTCACAGTGTACGGATAGAGGGACCATACCTCAATATCATAAAAGCCATAGACGAAAAGCCCACAGCAAATATCATTCTCAATGGGGAAAAATTGAGAGCTTTTCCCCTAAGGTCAGGAACATGACAGGGATGTCCACTCTCACTACTGTTGTTCAACATAGTACTAGAAGTCCTAGCCTCAGCAATCAGACAACAAAAAGAAATAAAAAGCATCTGAATTGGCAAAGAAGTCAAACTCCCTCTCTTTGCAGATGATGTGATACTTTATGTGGAAAACCCAAAAGACTCCACCCTCAAATTTCTAGAACTCATACAGGAATTCAGCAAAGTGGCAGGATATAAAATCAATGCACAGAAATCAATTTCATTTCAGGGTACCTGGGTGGCTCAGTTGGTTAAGTCTGCCTTTGGCTCGGGTCAGGATCTCAGGGTCCGGGATCAAGCCCTATGTTGGGCTCCCTGCTCAGCAGGGAGTCTACTTCCCCCTCTGCTCCTCCCCTCACTCGTGCTCTCTCTCTCTCTCTCCCTCTCTCTCTCAAGTAAATAATAAAATAAAATCTTAAAAAAAAAAAGAAATCAGTTTAATTTCTATACACTAACAGAAAAGAGAAATTAAGGTTGATCCCATTTCCAACTGCACCCAAAACCATAAGATACCTAGGAATAAACCTAACCAAAGAGGCAAAGGATCTGTACTCAGAAAACTATAGAGCACTCATGAAAGAAATTGAGCAAGACACAAAGAAATGGAAAAACATTCCATGCTCATTGATTTGGAAGAATAAATATTGTTAAAATGTCTATGCTACCTACAGCAATCTATACATTCAATGCAATCCTTATCAAAATACCATCAACTTTTTTCACAGAACTGCAACAAATAATCCTAAAATTTGTATGGAACCAGAAAAGACCCTAAATAGCCAAAGGAATGTTGAAAAAGAAAACCAAAGCTGGTGGCATCACGATTCCTGACTTCAAGCTCTATTACAAAGCTGTAATCATCAAGACAGTATAGTACTGGCACAAAAACAGACACATAGATCAATGGAACAGAACAGAGAACCCGGAAATGAACCCTCAACTCTATGGTCAACTAATCTTCAACAAAGCAGGAAAGAATATCCAATGGAAAAAAGACAGTCTCTTCAACAAATGGTGTTGGGAAAATTGGACAGCCACATGCAGAAGAATGAAACTGGACCATTTTCTTACACCATGCACAAAAATAGATTCAAAATGGATTTAAGACCTTAATTTGAGACAGGAATCCATCAAAATCCTAGAGAAGAACACAGGCAGCAACCTCTGTGACCTAGGCCACAGCAACTTCTTGTTAGACAGGTCTCCAAAGGCAAGGGAAACAAAAGCAAAAATGAATTATTGGGACTTGATCAAGATAAAAAGCTTTTGCACAGCAAAGGAAATAGTCAACAAAACTGAAAGACAACCAAGAGAATGGGAGAAGATACTAGCAGATGTCTTAGCAGATAAAGGGCTAATATCCAAAATCTATAAAAAACTTATCAAACTCAAACCCCAAAGAACAAATAATCTAATCAAGAAATGGGCAGAAGACATGAACAGACATTTCTCCAAAGAAGACATACAAATGGCCAACAGACACATGAAAAAATGTTCAACATCACTCAGCATCGGGGAAATACAAATCAAAACCACAATGAGATACCACCTCACACTCACTGGTCAGAATGGCTAAAATTAACAAGTTCAGGAAATGACAGATGTTGGAGAGAATGCGGAGAAAGGGGAACCCCCTTACACTGTTGGTGGAAATGCAAGCTGGTGCAGCCACTCTGGAAAACAGTATGGAGGCTCTTCAAAAGTTGAAAATCGAGGTACCCTACAACCCAGCAATTGCACTACTAGGGATTTACCCCAAAGATACAAATGTAGTGATCTGAAGGGGCATCTGCACCCCAATGTTTATAGCAGCAATGTCCACAATAGACAAACTATGGAAAGAGCCCAGATTTCCATTGACAGATGAATGGATAAAGAAGAAGTGGTATATATATACAATGGAATACTACTCAGCCATCAAAAATTGAAATCTTGCTATTTGCAACAACGTGGATGGAACTAAAGGGTATTATGTTATGTGAAATAAGTTGATCAGAGAAAGACAATTATCATATGATCTCACTCATATGTGGAATTTAAGAAACAGAACAGAGGATCAACAGGGAAGAGAGGAAAAAATAAAACAAGATGAAATCAGAGAGGGAGATAAACCATAAGAGACTCTTAATCATAGGAAACAAACAGGGTTGCAGGAGGGGAGGGGGGTAGGGGGATGGGGTAACTGGTTTATGGACATTAAGGAGGGCACGTGATGTAGTGAGCACTGGGTATTATATGAGACTGATGAATCATTGACCTCTACCTCTGAAACTAATAATACATTATATGTTAATTAATCGAATTTAATTAAAAATTTAAAAAATTTTTAAAAAGGGAAAGGATATAGAATTGGGGAAGAGAAGCAAGGGAGCCTTCAAAATTACTGGTAATTTTCTATTTGTTAATTTAGCTGGTAGAAATACGGTTTTCACCATATTTGTTACACTATACACATATTTTTTTAAATTTTTTAAACTTTTGTTTTATTATATGTCACCATACAGTATATCATTAGTTCTTGATGTAGTGTTCCATGATTGTTTGTGTATAACACCCAGTACTCCATGCAATATGTGCCCTCCTTAATATCCATCACTGGGCTCACCCATCCCCCCACCCCCCCTCCCCTCTAAAACCCTCAGATTGTTTCCCGGAGTCCATAGTCTCTCATGGTTCATCTCCCCCTCTGAGTTCCCCCCCTTCATTTTTCCTTTCCTTCTCCTAATGTCCTCCATGCTATTCCTTATGTTCCACAAATAAGTGAAACCATATGATAACTGTCTTTCTCTGCTTGACTTATTTCACTTAGCATAATCTCCTCCAGTTCCACCCATGTTGATGCAAATGTTGGGTATTCATCCTTTCTGATGGCTAATATTCCATTGTATATATGGACCACATCTTCTTTATCCATTCGTCTGTTGAAGGGCATCTTGGCTCCTTCCACAGTTTGGCTATCGTGGACATTGCTGCTATGAACATTGGGGTGCATGTGGTCCTTCTTTTCACTACATCTATATCTTTGGGGTAAATACCCAGTAGTGGAAATTGCTGGGTCATAGGGTAGCTCTATTTTTAACATTTTGAGGAAACTCCACACTGTTTTCCAAAATGGCTGTACCAGCTTGCATTCCCACCAACAGTGTAAGAGGGTTCCCCTTTCTCCAGAACCTCTCCAACATTTGTTTTTTCTTGCCTTGTCAATTTTTGCCATTTTAACTGGTGTAAGGTAGGATCTCAATGTGCTTTTGACTTGAATTTCCCTGATGGCTAATGATGTTGAACATTTTTTCATGTGTCTGTTAGCCATTTGTATGTCTTCTTTGGAGAAGTGTCTGTTCATGTCTTCTGCCCAATTTTTTACTTGATTATTTGTTCTTTGGGTGTTGAGTTTGAGAAGTTCTTTACAGATCTTGGATACCAGCCCTTTATCTGTAGTGTCATTTGCAAATATCTTCTCCCATTCCATGGGTTTCCTCTTTGTTTTGTTGACTGTTTCCTTTGCTGTGCAGAAGCCTTTTATCTTGATGAAGTCCCAAAAGTTCATTTTCACTTTTGCTTCCCTTGCCTGTGGAGTCCTGTCTTGAAAGTAGTTGCTGTGGCCGATATCGAATATTTTTAAACACTCTTCTACCTACCTAATTGGTAATGAAAGAGAAAGAAAAACAAAAAAACAAACAACAACAACAAAACAAATGACCATTTCAAAATCTTAGTGTAGAATCTAGATGAGAAGCCTCCAAACCAGGAATTAAGTGTACTTGTACCAGCACACCGATGGGGAGGCTGGCAACTGAATTTATAATTATCAACATACCAAAATACCTTCTAAAACATAATGGCAAAAAATTCAAAGCATAAAAGGAATGACTGCCAGATCTCACTTTGAAAAGCTTAATTTTTTTTTTTTACATTTAAAATGCCATAAAGAATGCCATGAAGACAACTGTGAAGTGTAAGCAACAAGCTGGGAATTTTTTTTGCAAAATTTATGACAAAATTGCATATTATACATTTAATAATAAATACAGGGCCCTTAAAAACCAATAAGAAAAATCTAATACCCTAACCTAACAAAGGTATATTTAGTAATGCTCACAGCAAAATCTCAGTGGCTTATGACAATAGAAATTCTTTCTTACTCTCATAAAGTCTAACATATGTCAATGTGCCTCATTGGTGGAAGGCTTTTCTCCCTGTAGAGATTAAGAGCCCAAGTGTATTGCTTGTGGCTCCCATCATTTTCAACATGTGGCTCCCAAGATGGTTGCATCCCAGGGTACCAAACAATGGAAGAGGACAAATCTAGAGGGTTCGTGTATGGGAGTTTTTACAGGCCTAGCTAGGAAGAGGCATATGTCATATTCACTTATATTCTGTTGGTTAAAACTAAGTCACATGCACATGGGACTACTTAAGTGCAAGGGAAGTAGAAAATATTGTATAGCTGTGTGTCTAGGAAGAAGAGGAAATGGTTGGTGAACATGTCCCTAGTCTCTGCCACAGTCAGATTACATGCCTTATAGGAGCCAAATGTCATTTACATATATCCACTTACACATAAACACATAAAACTAGATTCATCTCAATTTAAGCCATTACCCTAAGATAACAGATGTGAAAGCACCATGTATATCTGCAAAGAAAGTGTTCACAAAACAGTCTTGCAACTCAACCTCTCATCTGCCTCAAGAGCACAAAAAGAATATTAAGTTACAGATGCAAAGAGGATTTATTTACAGAGAAAGAGTTATTGGTGTTCTATGAGGCCATACCTCTCCTCCCCACTTTTAAGCCTAGGAAAGAGATTTCAATGAGACAACTTGGAGAACTTAATTTATGTCCTCTGATATGTGTCTGACTCATGCCTGAGAAGTCTAAAAAGAAAAACGCTGGAGTAAGTAGCTGGCAGAAGAGGATGAGGAGTTGCAGTGTAGGAAGTAACTTCACTCCTTCCACAAAGAGATTTATTTCTTGTGGGTCAGATTTGAGGGTCACTTGCCAGGGAGGGCTGGTGAGCAGTTGTCTCAGATCCTGTCTACACATGGGAACTTCAGCAAAGCAAGCTGGAGATGTCCTGTCAAATCTTAGAGGCTCAGAAAGGCATCTTGAGTGACCAGCCAGAAGAATGCATCCACTTGTATCAAGGGAATTACAAGTAAGATATTTCCAACAAAAGGGTGGGATGGGGATCTCCAAAGAACCCATAGAAATGCTCTATGAGTAAAAGAATGAGCTTAAATACTTGCCAGGACCAGACAGAGCTGAGGCCAACTCATCAGCATCAATCAAGTAAGAATTCTCCTGTGTCTCTTTCCCCTTCTCGCTCCTCACACTCCAGCTTCATAGGATCAGAAATCAAGTGGTCAAGTCAGGAGAAGTAGAAGCGATGAATGCGGAAAGAAGAAAAGGCCCTCTAACTATTGCAGGCAGCAGACCAACATGGGGCAAACTGAAAGGCAAGGAATGTGTTGGGGTCGGGGGGGAACTTTGACTTTAAGTGAAGACTGAAGTTTATATTATTACTCTGGGATGGACATTAACCACTGACCCAAACTGCTTTGTGACCAAGAGTGACTGAAGGACTTCTCTTTATCTGAAGTGACCTGGTTTTCGTCTGAGGGGAGGATGCATGAGCTTTAATGTGCACTGTGAGACTGCACACTGTGACTTCAGTGCAGTCATTTCAATCATACATGAAGACATTTGTGAAAAGATAATGACAAAATGTTAACAAGGAGATTCTTTGGAGGGTCGGATTGTGGCCAAATGAGTTTCCTTTGTATGTTTGTGTGTGTGTATGTGTCTATGCCTTTCAAAGTTCCCACAGTGCACATTACATTTACCATACCATCAGGATATACAATACAGTAAACTGGACAGAACTGTGAAATGCTATAAATTGTAATATATTTTGCCACCTTCTCTTTTGCAAGATGACTATTTCCTGGATACCTCACCTCAAAATTGTTGAATGTAAGAGACATTGCTATTTGATTTATGAACATTAAACTCATTTTAATGGCTATATGGGTATCCGTCTATGTCTTAAAGTGTCAGTTTATATGAATTGAATGGTCATTTCACAGTGTGTCCATCTCATCTACCTTTTTGTCCTCCAAACATCTGTCTGTAATTTCTGTATTTCCTCCTTTTCTGAGTCCTACTTAAAGTTCTGTATCTTAAAAGAGGAAATATTTGCATCCATCTCAAACCCTATATCCTTCATGATTTCCATCTTATCTATGTAAATCTCTTCCCCTTCCTGACTCCCATACTGTGAATTGGACCACATAACTGAGCAACTAACTATACTTTTTGACTCTTTCCTGGATGTTGGTCTTATTCTTTTAACTAGATGGCAATTTTCTTGAAGCTAAAGAATGCTTGTAGTCCTCCAAATGCTGTGAACCCCTAACAACCTATTCCTAGGCACGCATTAGGTACAGAGACAAATTTTTGCATTACACAGATTTACGTAAAGAAACAGTCTTTCTTCATTCCAATTTCTCCTGTGCAATAATGGGAGCCACTTAGAAAGTTTTTCCTAGCCACAATTAGAAGACTACTGTTGTTTTTCTGGTTTGTACTCTCTTGCCTTCTGGTTTCTCACCTGTCAACAACATTATCTGAGGGCCTGCATTTGGATGGGTTTACTGATCCATATGCCAAGTGAAGCTTAGAAAAAGAAGGAAGAATGAAAATAAATATCTGCAAATACTTCAAACAACATACACCTGTTGTTTGATCTGGTTGGGAGTTTGAGAATGATCAGCAGACTATCTGCTTGTGCTAACTCTATTCCCCAAATAACAAAGTATTTGAGACATTATCTACTACTACTACTTCTACTAGTACTACTACTACTACTACTACTATATCCTTAGCTACCTTTAATAGATAGCCTTCCCTTTGTATTTTACTAGTCACTTTATAAACATTATCTCAATGAATTCTCACAACATTGATAAAATATACAATTACTTACTCCCATTTGCAGATAAGGAAGCAGAGGGGTTAAATGACTTATCCACAGTCACTCAGCTGCTAAATACCAGAGACAGGATGTCAGTTCAGGATTATTGGCTTCTAATGACTACACTTTTTCCACTATTCAATGATGCTTCTTAAAAAGCAGTTTCTTTTTTTAAAAATATTTTATTATTTATTTTATTTATTTATTTATTTATTTATTTGAGAGAGAGAAAGAGACAGAGAGCACGAGCGGGGAGAGGGGCAGAGGGAGAGGGAGAAGCAGGATCCCCACTGAGCAGGGAGCCTGACGTGGGGCTCAATCCCAGAACCCTGGGATCACAACCCAAGCTGAAGGCAGACACTCAACCAACTGAGCCACCAAGGCACCCCAAAAAGCAGTTTCTTAAAATGTCTCTTAAGAAATTTGCAAATAGCAGTTAAATGTGCACTCATTCTATGACTCACCAATTCCACTCCTATCTACCCAAGAGAAAGCACATGTCTACATAAAGACTTACATACAAATGTTAAATGCATCTTATTAGACATAGCCAACATGTGGAAACATTTCAAATGTCAATCATTAGGTGAAAAGATAAATAAAATATAGTGTTCATGTAATAGAATACTACTCAGCAGTAAAAAGGTAGGCACTACTAATACATACAAAAACATGGATGAACCTCAAAAACACTATGCTGACTAAAAGAAGTCAGATATAAAAGACTATGTATTTTATGATTTCATTGATAGGAAATTTCAAGAAAAGGCAAAACTGTAGAAATAAAAATCTGATCAGTAATTTATGAGGGCTAGGGATGTAAATTCCAAATAGGAAAGGGAATTCTTTCAGGGTAATGGAATTGTTCTAAAGCTGGATTGTGATGATGGTTGCACAGCTGTTCAATTTACTAAAAATTATCAAACTGTAAATTTACAAAGGGAGAACGGTATGGTATTTCTACTTCAGTGAAGCAGTTAAAAATGGATATAACCATTTTAAGTGTACAGATGAAAAATGCATCACTCTAATCATGATCTTGGCATTTTCCTCACTCCTGAAAGTTCTGTTGTATTCCTTTCTAGTCAATCCCTATTTACTGATCCATATGCCAAGTGAAGCTTAGAAAAAGAAGGAAGAATGAAAGTATCTGCAAATACTTCAAACAACATACACCTGTTGTTTGATCTGGTTGGGAGTTTGAGAATGATCATCTCAATGATCATCCCCTGGTTTAGGCAAACACTGATTGATCAGTTTTGCCTATTCTAAAGTTCATATAAATGAAATCATACAATATTTTCTTTGTTTTGGTTTTATTACTCAGCATAATATTTTTGGGATTTATCTATATTGTTGCATGTATCAATAGTTCATTCCATATTTCATTGTATGATATAACACAATTTGTTTATTTATCTGTTGATGGACATTGTTTCCAAGTTTTTGTTTCCAGTTTTTGGCTATTATGAATTAAGATACTATGAACACTCATTTCCAAGTCTATATTTTAATTTCGTTTATTTTCTCTATGATTTGTTTTATATGTCATTTATTTCTGGGAATTTTTAGTTTCTCCTACTTATTTTAATTTGCCTTTTCTTTTTTCACTTTCTAAGGAGGAAACTTAGATTTTTTGATTTTATACCTTTCTTCAGTTCTAATATATCCATTTAAATCCATAATTTTTCTCTGAGCACTACTTTAGCAGTCTGCCATAAATTTTGATATATTTTCATTATACTTCATCTTGCAATTCTGATTTCTTTTATGCTGTTTTCTTTAACCCAGAGAGCATTTAAAAGTATTGCTCTATTTGCAAATATTCCAAATTTTAGATATCTTGTTATTTTATTGCTGACTTTTAATATTCCTATGGTCAGAAAACATATTATGATTTATAACCTTTGAAATATATTGAAACTTATTTTATAGACCAACCTTTGAAAAGAATATGTACTATACAGTTGTTGGATATGTTATTCTCTAATGTCAACTAGATCAGTTGTATGATTAATATCAAATTTCCTACAGACTTACTTATTATTTGACTACTTATTCTATTAATTACTGAGAAAGGAATGTTAAAATTTCCAACTATAAAAGAGAATTAATCTATTTCTCTGTTTAGTAATAAAATTTTTGCTTTATGTATTTTGAAACACAGTTACTAGGGACCAACACATGAAAGATTATTATGTCTTCTTGATGACTTTATCCTTTTATGATTATTATATGTCCCTCTATATCTATAGTAATACTTTTTTTTTTTTTTAAAGATTTTATTTATTTATTTGACAGAGACAGAGACAGCGAGAGAGGGAACACAAGCAGGGGGAGTGGGAGAGGGAGAAGCAGGCTTCCCGCGGAGCAAGGAGCCCGATGCGGGGCTCGGTCCCAGGACCCTGGGATCACGACCTGAGCCGAAGGCAGACGCTTAACGACTGAGCCACCCAGGTGCCCCTATAGTAATACTTTTTATTTTCATTTTATTTGCCTTATATTAATGTAACTGTTAAAGCTTTTTGATGCTTAGTACTTATCCAATTTATTTTTGATAACTTTATTTTTTATTTTCTTTTGTTTGATTTTAAGGTGTGTTTCTTATGAAGGACATATATTTGGGTCTTGTGTTTTAATTTAGTATGACAGTCTCTACCTTTTAATTGAAGGGTTTAGTACATTTAAATTGAATGTAATTGCTGATAGGGTAAGTAAGCCTGTCATCTTAGTATTTGTTTTCTGTTTGTCTCTTCTGTTCCTTTTTCCCTCTGTTGTATCTTTCCTGCCTACTTTGGGTAAACTGAATAATTCTAAGCATTCCATTTTATCTACTTTATTCATTTTTTAGATATATCTCTGTGGTTTTTTTTTTAGTTGCTCCTCTAGAGATTCAATATGCATATATTCTTACATCTTTAATTCATAACAGCGTACCTTTAAATATTACACTTCTTTCCAAACAATGTAAGACTGTTAATATAGTATAATTCATGTTACTGTCTTACTATCCTTTATGTTCTCATCATATATTTTACTTTCTTCATATGCTATGAATGCCACAAAGCACTGCTGTCATTTTTACTTAAATGTCAATAGACTTTTAAAGATATGAAAATACACATATAAATATAATATAAATAAAAATTTTATATTTACTCCCTATGATATTTTTCATTCCTTCCTGTAGATCTGAGCTTCCATATGGCATAATTTCCTATTTAGCTTGATGAACTTATTTTAGTACTTCTTATAATGTAGGTATGTGGTAGTTAATTCTCTCATCTTTTGTATATTTAAAAATGTCTTTATTTTGTCTTTGGTTTTAAAGGATGTATTATTCACGGGATAGGAGATTCTAGTTTGACAAGTTTTCCCCCCCCCCCCCCCCCGTTTCAGCACTTTCAAAGATGTCTCTCCATTGTTTTCTGTCCTCTACTGTTTCTGATGGGAAGTCAATCATAATTGCTATCATTGTTCTTGGGGATGTAATGTGTTGTGTGTGCCTGTGTGTTTCCAATTAAAAATTTTCTTTCTATGTTAGTTTATATCAGTTTGAGTATGATATGTTTAGGTATGGTGTAATTGTCTCTCTCTTGTTTGTGGTTTATAAAGTGTTGGTATTTTCCATCAATTTGGGACAATTTAGCTCTTCAGCCATTGTCCCTTTAAATATTTTTCTGTCTTCTTTCTCTATCTCATTTGCTTCTAGAATCTCAAATACAAATGTATAGATCATTTGATATTGTTTCTTAGTTCTCATTTGCTTTGTTTCTTTCTCTTTTTTTTTCTTTCATTCTTTTTTTTCTCTCTACATTTCAGTTTGGTTAATTTCTCCTGACCCCTCCTCAAGTTTACTGATTATTACCTCTGATTTTCCAGTTGCTGTAAACACTTTTGAATAAATTCTTCTTTTCTTGTATCATGATTTTTATCTTTAGCATTTCCATGTTGTTTCTTTTTTAAGTTTTCCTGTTTCTGCAAAGACTTCTCACTGTTAATATATATTGTCCACCTTTTCCACTACATCCTTTAACATATTTATTGTAGTTATTTTATTGCCCTTGTTGAGAATTCCAACATTTTGACCATCTCTAACAATGCTCCTATTGACCATTTCCTCTTTTCATCCTAGCTCACACTTTGTTGCCTCTTTGCCAGTATCTTTATTATTATCATATGCCAGACATTGTATATAAAAAATACAGTAGAGACTTAATTAAACAATATTTACTCTCAGAAAAGAGCATGTTTCTTTTCCTGTAAGACCACTAGTTGAGGAAGCTTATTTAATCTCTTATGCAGTTTATATGGGTCTATAATTTGATGCAGCATTAGATTCAGTTTACCACCAGCTCTAAATATTTTGAGAGCAAAACCAGGAATTTCCTTTCAGCAAGGCCTAGAATTTCTGGTGAGCTCTTTATGTTTTATGTCCCAAATTCCAGGTTTTTGGTGAGCTCTTTACACTTTACATCCACCATTCTAGCTATCTGAATACTTCCAAAGAAGTATTTCTTTGCTTAGTGGCCCACACCTTTGCACCTTTGCACTTTTGCTTAGAAGACCACACCTTTGCACACACCTTTTTAGGTTACTGGAAAATTCTTTTTGTTCTTCAGTCCTAGTGTGGCCAGGACTAGGGTGAGTTCAACAAGGCACTTAGATGCAGAACCTCAGAGTTGTGCAAGTACAGGGTTGGGGTCGTTGTGAATGGCTTGAACAATTTGCTTAGTTGGCTAAATGAAACCTGGATATGAAGGTAGCCAACACTAAATGAAGTCGGAATGCCAGAACTTCCTTACTATGTTGTAGAGGAAAGTATCTGAAGTCTTAGAGAGACTGGAATGCCAGAGTGGGTTTATCATGTAAGGTAGGACCTGCTCACCCGCTCCCTCATCATGTCCCCTGCAGAGTTATAAATACACTCTATTTATTAAGGCTGTGAAAAATACATTTGCAAGGTTAGGGGGATTCAGCCTCCTTTAAGAGATTTGTGGTGGCTGTTCTCTAAAGGCCATTAATGAGTGTGAGATCTGCTGTCACTAAACAGGGCCTAGAATGCATAATTGGAATAGAAATACTAAGAAACTGGGAGAATCTCCATGTTGGCTCATTGATCCATTAAGTGAGAGATATGGTAGTAATGTCCAAGTAGAAGCCACTGAAACTATCTCCATCTACCAAAAGAGTGAGTCAAAAGCAAAACCACATTTCTAAATGGATTATGAAGATTAGTGACACCATCAAGGACTTGAAAGATAGAGGTATGGTGATTCCTGCCACATTTCCATTCAACAATGCAGGAGACCTATACATCTTAGCATAGCTGTGGATTATCATAAACTTAATCAGGTGGATAAAATGAAGTGTCCTGCGGACATCAGGGAACCTCTTTCCTCAGGCACCTCCATCCTTGCCCAATGGACTTATAAAGTAGCCATGGTGACACAGATAGAGGTTAAACATGGGCTCAGTCACACAGACTTCTATTCATGAAGTCCAAACTGGCTTCTACCCCTACAGAGTGCCTAATGTGCCAACAATGCTGAGCCCCTGATATGGCATCATTCCGGAGGGGTATCATCCAGCTACCTGGTGGCAGGTTGCTTAAACTGGAACACTTCCACCATGGAAGGAGCAGAGCTTTATTCTCACTGGAATAGACACTTACTCTGAATATAGATTTGCTTTCCATACCTGCAATATTTCTGGCAAACCCACCATCCATTGACTGGTGAATGCCGTACTCACTATCATAATAACTTACATAGCCTAGCTTCTGATCAAGGAACACATTCTATAGCAAATGCAGTGTATCATTGGGCCCATGTTTGTGGTATCACTATGTTCCCCAACCACCCCTAAAATGGCTGGCCTCCTAGCATAGTGGCATGGGTTTTAAGGCTCAGATGCACTGACAGGCTGGTGCTGTTTTTCCCATAGATAGGTTTCATGGCATTGTGATCAGGAATGAAAATGCAGAGACTCCTCTCACTAGTGATCCACTAGAATTATTTTTTCATCAAACCACAATTGTGGGATATGCTCTGCTAGAGGGCACACTTTCCAAAGGAGGAATGCTTCTACCATGGGACACAGCAATAGTTCTCTGAAAGTGGAAGCTGAAACTGCCACCTGGCTATTTGGGGATCCTCAAGCCACTGAATGAACAGGCCAAAAAGAGGGTTTTTTCCCTACTAACTGGGGTGACTGATCCTGATTTCTGGGGGGAAATTGGTTTGCTACCACCTGAGGGAAAGAGGGAGTAAGTTTGGCATGCAAGAAACCCTCCAGAGGCTCTTAATACTCCCCAGTACTACGATCAAACTACAACAACCCAATATAGACAGGACTGCTTATGGTCAACACCCCTCAGGAACACAGGTTTGGGTCACTCCACCAGGCAAGGAACCACACCAGCCAACACACTTGCTAAATGCAATACAGAATGATTAGTGGAAAAAATAGTTATAAATAGCAGCCACAACCACCTGACTAGGTGAAGGCTGTAGTAGTTTTGAGTATTGCTTCCTTATTTTATTTATTTATTTATTTATTTATTTTAAAGATTTTCTTTATTTATTTGACAGAGAGAGATACAGCGAGAGAGGGAACACAAGCAGGGGGAGTGGGAGAGGGAGAAGCAGGCTTCCCAAAGAGCAGGGAGCCTGATGTGGGGCTCGATCCCAGGACTCTGGGATCATGACCTGAGCCGAAGGCAGACGCTTAACGACTGAGCCACCCAGGTGCCCCTGCTTCCTTATTTTAAAATGAAACTATTTGTGTATTTAAAGGCTAAAAGCAGAGGCTCTGGCTGTCTAGATTTTGAATCCCATCTCTGCCATTTACTGGTTCTGTGAACAGAACTAAGTTTTCAAAAGAAAAGAAAATTCTCTACATTTGTCTCTGCAGAATGAGAATAATTATGCTATATTCCTCAAAGGAGTTCTGTAGATTTTAAATGGGTTAATGCCTTTAGAGTACTCAGAATAGTGCCTGGCTCGGAGGAAGCATTCAGCGGTAGCTGTCATTATCAGGAGAGGCTGTGGGCACCACAGAAAGCAGACTCTTATAGATCTGGTTGACTCTCCTTCAGTGGAAACCTTCCCCAAGATTATCCCAAGTCCCAAAAGCCTGCATGGAAAGGGACAAATTTCCAAGCTTAAATTTCTTTCCGCTTCTTTGTCTTTTTTTTTTTTTGAGGGACCCTCCCCAGCAAATGCCAACAAGCCCTGTCTTTCTACTCTAGTATCCTCTAGCATTTTCATGAGGTCACTCTGAGAATAGCTTATGCTTGAGAAAGGGACTTAGGGGAGGGATAAAAATACTAAAATTTGACCAAGTCTCCAAATGAAAAATACAGCTTTAGGGGAAACCAGAGACATCTCCTTCTTTTTCTTTCACTCTCAAAATGCATTATGATGAATAATGCCCCAGGGCTGGTGTATGCAAACCTCTACTGTGCTTATGGAGAAAGATTATAATTGAATCCCCTATAATGATGAGCCTAAAAAAAAAAAAAAAAAAAAAGACCCAGACAGACAAAGCTCAGAGGCTGCAGATCAGCCCAGTTTGGCTTCTAGCCCACAGCACCTACAATTAATCTGCAGTGATTTTTATTTATCTATTTAGTGCTCCCACTAGGCAAGGAAAGAGAGAAAGAACGAGCGAGAGAGGGAGAATCTAGTCATAATGCAGCCTTCACGGTTAGGCAGCATGCTCGAAATTGAAAAAGTTATTCAAATGGATAATGAAACGGGGCTGAGTTTCTAATGTCCTCCTCTATGGGAAAATGGCTTAAAATGTGGGACCTTGCAAATGGCTTACACGTTGTTTGTGATGAGATTATTTAAAAGTTGTCTCTGTAAAGGTATACAACAGCATTATCATAGGGTGAGTAGGAGACCTCTGCACTTGCATCAAAAAAACAGAATGGAATCTCTGCCCTTGGTCTCAAGAAGGTCAACTATAGCCACCAAGTGGAACCAGGGCCCCCTTGTGTTACTCAGATCCTTACTGGTGAAACGGTGGGTAGGAATTGTCCCTAAAGGCTGTGGCCCTGGACAAAATGTGTCAAACACAGTCAAGCAATCAGTGTTATGTTCCTGGGTGCAGCTGGGCTGTGAGGAGAGTCTGATATACCTGTCAAAAACAGCATGTGCCCAATCCCAGGGGCTGGTGGAGCTGTGGCCACCACCAAGTCTCTCTTTCTACCTATTATGAAGATCAGCCCTCAAATACTTCCCTCCATTTTGAGAATTGCCAATAGACACATGGTGATCACTTGTACTAACATGCCCTACCTGCAATCCCCGACAAAACTCAATGTGACTTTTTTAGTTACAAAGCACTTTCACATACAATAGCTCAGCGAAGTAGGTGATACATTTTATTACCATTTTATAAATCTGAAATAACTGAAGTAGACTAATTTGCCCAGGGTCACTTAGTTAGGTGGTAGAGCAGAAGGACGAACAGGAGGGTCAATAGTTAATCACTGTATTTAAGCTCATATCCCTTCCATAATTGGAATTTGATACTCAGCTTTTAAAATTTGACCCTTTATAACCTAGAGCAGTACTGTATAACAGAACTCTCTGTAATGATGGTAATATTGTATAATCTGTACTGTCCAGTATGGTGACCACTAGCCACATGTGGCTACTAAGCATTTATAAAGCGGCTAGTGTGACTGAAGAACTGAATTTGATTTTTTTTACTTTTTTAGAGACAGTGGGAGAGGGGTGAAGGAGGGGGGTGGAGAGAGAATCTTAAGCAGGCTCCATGCCCAGGCAGAGCCAAACGCAGGGCGATCTCACAACCCTGAGATCATGACCTGAGCCGAAATCAAGAGTCGGACACTTAACCAACTGAGCCACCCAGGTGCCCCTGGAGAACTGCATTTTAAATTGTATTTAGTTGTAGTGAATTTAAATTTAAAAATCACGCACGGCTAGTAGCTACCCTATTAGGCAAAAGAAATGTACTCATTTAGTCAGTAGTCAGGAAACCTAGTCCTGCTCTAAGCAAATATAGTGGTTTAGAGCATGCACATCAGGATCAGACAGACTATTTCATACAGCATCCAGATGAATGAGGTATTGATGAGAAAGGAGTGGGATCTTTGAAGAAATTCAACAAAATGGCTTAGAAATCTGAGAAAATTGAAGTCTAGGTGTTTCATATATATCAATGTTATTGTATTAATATATAACTGGAAAAAGAGAAAGAATATAAGAAAAAGAAACTGGAAAGGAAAAATAATCATTTGTTAAATTTTTCCCTGGGAGCGTCCACCTCATGTAGAACTCCGGAGAAATTGTAAAACTTGGCATTTCGAGGCTTTGTCCTGCTTGCAGAGAAAGGAAGTGTAGCAGGCAGGGGCGCCTCACCAGTAAAGTTACAGCAGCAGCTGCGAAGGAAACCGTGGGGCAGAAACTGCATGCCAATGGCAGGTCTGAGACAAAATAGGGTAGGCACTCAGCCCCAGGATTCAGATTCCAAGT
The DNA here is from genome assembly GCF_004348235.1 of Phoca vitulina. Taxonomy (NCBI): domain Eukaryota; kingdom Metazoa; phylum Chordata; class Mammalia; order Carnivora; family Phocidae; genus Phoca; species Phoca vitulina. The sequence goes on from NW_022589723.1 coordinate 27,596,320, forward strand.
AGAGTAGTTGAGAGAAAGTAGCCAAGAATTTGCCTCCTTTGAAGCAATGAAAAAGAATATAGGGTAAGAAGTCAGGAACTTAATATCTAAGAATTAGAAAGAAAAATGACAGAAGATCTGAATAGATATTTCTCCAAAGAAGACATACAGACGGCCAACAGACACATGGAAAGATGCTCATCATCACTTATCATCAGGGAAATGCAAATCAAAACTACAATGAGTGATCACCTCACACCTATCAAGACTAAACTCAAACACAAGAAACAAAAAGTGTTGGTGAGGATGTGAAGAAGAAGGAACCCTTGTGCACTACTGGTGGGAATGCAAATTGGTGCATCCACTCTGGAAAACAGTATGGAGGTTCCTCAAAAAGTTAAAAATAGAACTACCCTACAATCCAGCAATCACACTACTGGGTATTTACCCAGAGAATACAAAAACACTAATTTAAAGGGATACACACACTCCTGTGTTTATAGCAGCATTATTTACAATAGTCAAGATATGGAAGCAGCCCAAGTGTCCATCAATTGATGAACAGATATATATATTCCACATATATATATATGGAATATTACTTGGCCATAAAAAGAATGAAATCTTGCCATTTGCAATGATGTGGGTGGAGCTAGAGATTATAATGCTAAATGAAATACAGAAAGACAAATATCATATAATTTCAATCATATGTGGAATTTAAGAAACAAAACAAATGAGCAAAGGGAGGGGCGCCTGGGTGGCTCAGTCGTTAAGCGTCTGCCTTCGGCTCAGGTCATGATCCCGGAGTCCCGGGATCGAGTCCCACATCGGGCTCCCTGCTCGGCAGGAAGCCTGCTTCTCCCTCTCCCACTCCCCCTGCTTGTGTTCCTGCTCTCGCTATCTCTCTCTCTGTCAAATAAATAAAATCTTTGGAAAAAAAAAAATTTAAAAAAAAAATGAGCAAAGGGAAAAAATGATAGAGAGAGAAACCAAGAAACAGACTCAACTATAGAGAACAAACTGATGATTACCAGAGAAAAGGGGGAGATGGGTGAAATAGGGAAGATGGGTGAAATAGGTGATGGCGATTAAGGAGTGCACGTGTTGTGATGAGCACCAGGTCATTAAAGTAAAAATTTAAAAAGGAAAAGAAAAGTTCCAGATTCTGCCAGATGTTTTAGAGTCAGGATATAGGGGAAGAACAGGGACTCATGGATGACCACTGTTCCACAGGAGAATCCTGAGGACAAAGCAGCAGCTGTTCAAGTATAACTCTAGGGGCTTGAAGCAGCGAAATCAAGTGTGGCACACTGATCAGGATGCTCTTGATTGTGAGCAGAAGAATCTCCAGGTAATGTGTTTTAAATAGTAATGACATTAATTACTTCATACGATGAGAAGTCCAGAGGTAGGGTGGGTTCAAGGTTGATTACTTTTATTTCATTAAATTCTTATGACAACTTACGAGGGAAGTTCAGTGCATATCCATGAAAAAGTTGAGGCTTTTGGGGGTTAAATTATTTGTCACACAAGTTGATAAGTAGCAGAGCCAGGGTCAAACCCATTAGGCCTTGGGTACAGAAAGTAGCTAAATACTACAATCTGGTGATAGTTCACTTACAGTAAAGGATTTTTAGTGTTTTATGACAGCATTAGAACAAGGTTAGTGGATATAATTTCCATTTTATGAAGGTCTGAATATTGGAAATGAATCCTATAATAATTCAAAACACAGACCTTCCTATCAGAGCTACCAGGTTTCATTTCATGGGTTTCCACTCCTGACAAAAGAACAATAAACAAACAAACAAAATCAAACAATGCATCCAATGGTGCCTGCCTTGTCTCCCGGCAGCTCTGTGCCCACCTGGTGCCCAGTGGCTGTGTTCTCTGACGCCAGTCTCATTGCTTTACCCACACATTCCCAAAGGCTGCTGGTTCTGGGAAAATGCAAAAATAGGGAGGGGCATGTCACCGACAGAATGCAAAGTTAAGAGGAAGACCCAGCATCTGCAGCTAATGGGGGGTAACCACCCCAGGAGAAACTGACTCTCAGTTCCTTCAAGGACAAAAGAGAATCCTGGCCAAATCTAAGGAGGTGGAGTCTCAAACGTTGAGCCACCTGACCTTCCCACTCTATTTAAAGTCTCAAACTGGATTTTGCATCAAAAAGTAGCCCATAAACCGGCAAAAAATGAACCTGTAAGCCTGCATGAAAAAGACTTCAAAACGTATGCAGCCTGTATCTATCCTGGTGAAAAGATATTATTTTTGGTTGTAGAGAATCTCCACAACTGGAAGGTCGAAAACATATTCAGTGGATGGATCTAAGCTTAGCTTAGCCTATGTGAAGAGCTAACATATTTTTCAGAAGATAATTATCCATTTATTATCTTATCTGTTGCCAATGTCACGTAACACCGAGAAATTGATCAGCATACAGCCTAAAATGTCTAAAACTTTGGAATGAAAATAACTGCCAAATATGGATTAAATTGATAAAAATAATTCCAAACATGATTAGAGTCACTCTGTTGTATATCCTGCACAGCAGGTGGGAAATCCTTGAGAAGAATTAGGGAAAGGTTTAGGGAAAGCAGATTAATGGAGAAAAGATTAAATGTGTTTCAAAAGCAGTACAAAACATATTTTAAATGACAATCCTTCCATGGGCAATGTTAAAAGGTACTTGGGCCCATGCAAAATTCAAGCACTTATTTAAATATAGATCATGTGGTAACCAATGGAAATGTATCCTTGTGACAAAAACTGTGCACACGGAAGACACGTGAAGTGACAAATATACGTTGTGATTAAGATTTGTTTTGTCTTTACATTTAATTGCATAAGTGACATAGAAAAGCATTCTTACTGTAAAAGATTCAAATAGTACCAAAGTATAAAAAAATGAAATGTGAAGATCCCTCTGGATGCCATGACATGCGTACATACATAGCTAACACAGTATCTCATATGTTAACATATGGTTCTCATAGCATGGATATTTCATAATTTGTTTAGCTAGTATCTTCTTGATGATATGTGATGCGTTTGCAAAGCTTTATTACAGCAAAAATTCCGAAGAAGGCTTTTCTGCCTGTTTTCCAAGAAATATCAGAGAAGGCATCATTTCTAGTAGACTCCCTTAAAACTTACACAGGACTATTATAGATTAAAAAGTAGTCTATAATGAACAAACATAGATGTCAATTCTGCCTTTATTGACCGAGGACAGGCAGCCTCTGCCATTGACGCCTCTTCTTTGCTTACCAGCATTTTTATCGGTAGGACTCAGGAAGTGGGCCCATCAGATCTCTGCATCTCACCCAATGTAAAGTCAAGCTAATTACTCAACATCTCAAGCTCTCAATTTCCTTTTGTGAAAGATGAAGATGATAATCTAACCCTATAAAGTCTGTGTGAAGATCAATGTAGCAAAATGGTGTATAACGTGACAAAGTAGCCAAGACCTGGGATTGAATGGCTGTTGCACACCACTTACCAACTGAGTGGCACTGAAAAAGTTTTTTAACCTCTCCAAAGCTCAATTCCTTATACTATAATAAAGATAAAACTTATAATGTTATTGTGAAAACTAAATAAGATACTGTGTGTTCAACCTGGCATGTGGGAAATATCTCCTAATTCTCTTACTTCAGTTTCTCAAATGTCAGTTTCCTTCCTGTTTTCTTTTCCTCCTTGTTGATTGCAAAGCTTCAAGTGAAGCACACTGGGCCACTTCACTAAGGAAAGGGGGTGGCATGGTTACTAATGTTTCTTTCTTTGTAGTTCTGCAGTCAGTTTCGCTTACATTGTGTTGTTTGATCCTCATAGAAAACCTCGGGATAGTCATAAAATCTCAAGGTTCTTTTCCAGGGTTTACCACTGTAGGAAGACAATTCCCTCTGGGTTGCTTGTGTTTTTGCACATCTTGTGAGCAGGGGGCATTCACAGGTTTTTTTGTAGACTATCTTATTAAGGATGTTTCTATATTAAGTGTCAACCTCTGGAACAAAGAACAGATTTGCTTGTTGTCCAGTAAAATAAAGATAATGTCTCTTCCCAGGGCAAAGGGTAGATTTGTGCCAACCTATTAAAAAGGATTTGCATTTCCTAAGCTTGGAGGTCCTCAGCTGTGACAGGAACCAATGTGTGCTCAGTACCCACCGGGGCCACTCCAGGCACCCCCATGGGATTTGGAGGCAAGGGAAACTGATTCAAACATGAAACTGCCTATGCCATGAGAAGAAAGTCCTTTGTCTCTGACTCAGGAGTCTCATATCTTCTGCCAGCATCCATAAAATTGTAGCAGATTAACCTGTTAGCCTCCAGTAGGGTAAAATCTTAGACCTTTTAAGAAGGGTTTAAGTTTTTGACAGTCACATAGTACACGGCTACCGTTCATCCACTAGAAAGCAAGGAGGCCATTATCAAACTTTCAGTTCCTCCAACTTTCTGTATAATCCATTACCAAGTTTTATCAATTTGCCACATAAATTAAGAAGCTTTCAAAATGCTGTTCCATTTTTCCAGAATAATTTTCTCTTCTTTTTGTCTAGTTTACTCATACTAGTTCTTCAAACCCTAGCTCAAGCTTCACTTCTTCAGGGAAAGTCAATCTTCCCTGATCCCATAACCATGTAAAATCTTTCTCTTATACACCCAACATCTTTTCTTCATAGCACCTGCCACAGTTGATGTTTTACCTTTATTTTAAATCTCATTTAGTATTTTATATTTATTTACATTATTTGACTGTCTGAAATTGTTTCTTCCTACTCTGGACTATAAGCTCTGTGGAGAGAATGACCATGCCTAGTTTTCACTCACTACAGTGTACTTATTACCTAGCATATTGTTCAATATATGTGGGTCGAATACTAAATAAATAGAAAGGGTAAGAAATGTTTTATGGATAGGAAAATTGAGGCTCAGAGATGATAAATAAGTTTTTTGGAGTCATATAGTGACCAAGGGCAGCATCAGGTCTGACATTCAGGTTTACTAAAAGTACAAATTTCTTTCTATAAGGTTGTGCCTATGAACCCAGGACAGACTAGGAAGCTCTACATAAGAGGAACAGTATATAGGAGGAGTGTCTGGAGGGTGGTTTATTCTAGAAAGGAAGTTAAGTCCATGTAAACACTGAACAAGTAAGTAAAAAGAGTATAGGTAAGAAGGCAGGACCATGGAACCAGATGGTATATCCAAGTAGAAGGGAAGGAAAGGGCTTACAGGGGAGATGGGCAGCAGACATGGTAGTAGGAGGATTGGGTAGAATAAGGATTGAAGATTGGGTGTGGATGAGGTTAAGAGACCTATTTTAAGATCACAGGCATCTCCTTAGGGAAATGAAACTTATAATAACAGTAATGATAGTTGTCACTTATTGAGTGCATGGTGTGCGTCAAGCATTATGCTAGGTGTTTTACATGCATTATTTTGGCTGGTCCTCAAGACAGTCCTCTGAGGAAGATGCTAACATTAGAACCCTGGCTTGTCTTTTCTCCTATTTGTTCCCAACATTCTAATTATTAAGTGTGTGAAGTTTTTTTTTTTCACTTCTTGTGTTTCCTCTCACTTTTCTACTCTCTTTGTCTCCTATCCTTACCCTACCATCACTTTCACAGCCAGGTGCCCAGGGCCTTACAATATCCACTGTGGAATTCCAACAGATCTGCCTGCCTATCCCCAACCTCCTTTTATTAAGCTAATTGCCACTAGGGTTTAAATGACTAGTGGAGTCTTACTTTTCCCAAGGACCACTATATTATAATAGAGTACTCTGGGAGAAATATTTAAGGTATTCTTTTAACCCAGAAAATGAATCTCTAATGACACAGTTTCAGGCAGAGATATTTTTGAAGGGCAATAGGATTTACTAGACATTCGAAGTTACATTCATACCTAGGTCTCCACTAATTCAAGCTATTGAAAAATTGATCCCTTCTTGGTTGTATAGCTTTCTTTTTTTCCCTTCCCTACTTTGTTAAAATTCAATGATAACACATGGCCCGTGGGCAGATATGAACAATTTCCTTCATATACAGACAGTAGTTCTCCCCTCCGTCGACTACACTTCCCTGCACCCATGGGATCCCTGCGAAATAAGAAAGTTGAGCTGTCCCCAGGGTGTGGTGAGCAAGGACAGTTGTTTTGTTCTTTTTCCTATTGTGGAATGATTGAGAGCAACTGGGAGAAGATGGTTGGATGATACTTACTTTTTGAATGTGTATTATATACACAGGCTAAGAACCACGGGAGATCTTCTGACAGTAATGATGAATCGATTTATAGTTCATTGAGGGTGCCGTTGGAGTTGGCAGGTGACATGGAGAGCTTTATCCCCTGCCATAGCTGACCTCCCAGTAACTCGATGAACAATTTAGGGAGGTTCTTCAGGACCCTTTTCCTTCTCCAGTGGAAATCATTTCACTCACACATGGACTAGAATTCCTGGTTTCTGACCTGTTTCCTCACTCCTGGATTGTGCCTCTTTGCATAAGTCCTTTGTACTGGCACTTTGGTTGAATGGTCTACTTGGCTTTTGATGTTGGTTTCATTTGTGGATGTTGTCTCTTGGACTTTCCTTATTTATAATCTCTATAGACCCAAAGATTTGTCCTACTATACCCTCTGCCCAGAGCAGACTTCTGGCATTCCAGTGTTCTGGACTCCCACTTGTCTGAGAGGAGAATTTTGAAAAAAAACTCAGCTAAATGCCTTGCTTTGCTCTCACACTACAATAAGAATTGTTGAGCCAAGTGAATCCAAAAAAAGTTATAATGAGTGCTGCTTAAGCCATTATCATACTGGATAATTCTTGTTTAGTCTTTCTTCCTAGAATAAAGGAAAGTCAGAACTCATCACTCAGAGTTTGGGCCGAGTCTGGAGATGTGGTGGGACAGATGCCTTGAGCTACTGGCATAAAACTGAATATCATATGACAGAGTGTCCAGCTGCAATCAAAATAAAAAGTCAAGTCACTGGGATGACCACGATGAAAGTCTGCATAGCTGGGCCAAGAGCAAGAATCTAGGTACTAAATAATGGAATCTAAGAATACCTTATCAGAGAAAGAGAGGACTGGAGATCAACTCTGAGCTGCTAGAGGGAATCTCTAAGCACTTTTTTCAGGGTGCCTATAGCCTCAGTCATGGATGTACAAAGATCTGTGTTAAGAAACCAAACTGGTACAAACAGATATGTGGTTGAGAGATTCATGTGTTGTGGTTTTTCAACTCTGGATCTTATTAGAAAATATCTTATTAGGTACCTATTTTGAATGTATCAGTTAGTAACTGCCATGTAACAAACCACCTCAATAGTCAGTTCTTTAAATCAATTTATTGTATATACTTATAAATAACACATTATGATAGCTAATGTTTCTAGGGTTGGATAACGTAGGTGGGTTTGTGTGAGTGTCTCTGTTCATCCTGGGTGAACTTACTCATATGTCTAGGGGCTGGCTGTGGCAGGGGAGTGGTGAGGGCTCTGCTCTAGGCTGGGGCAGCTTAATTAGGGCATTTCCACCCTACGTGTCTCTTATTCTCCTCCTGAGAGTAGCAACCTAACCCCAGCATGTCCTCACAGTGATGGTGGAGAAGCAAGAGAAGAGAAGAAACATATTAAAGCCTCTTGAGGCCTCAACTAGGAATTGGCACACATCACAATCTGCCTCATTTTATTGGTAGCATGCTGCATATCCAAACCCAAGTCAAGAGGCAAGGGAGTACATCCTGCTTACAGTAGGAGAGCACTGTAAAGACACATAGCAGAGACTGTGGACGTGGGAAAGGTTGACGATTTGGAGGCAATAATGCAATCTATAAAATGTGCTAGGCATTCATCTGAGAGCTTTATGCTTAATGGGTAGGCATTATTATCCTGATTCTATAGACAGCTCAAAATGTTTACATCTCTCACTAAGGGTCTGTGTGGTTTCAAATCTGATATCATTCCTTCATGAGATCAGAATTCACCAAACCATCCTCCTGCATTCCTGTTAATCTTTATATAGAGCATACATGCAAACACATGTTATATTTGATAAGCACTTTAATAATTCAATAAATAAAGTTAAAAGTGAAAATTAAGGGGCGCCTGGGTGGCTCAGTTGGTTAAGCGGCTGCCTTCGGCTCAGGTCGTGATCCCAGGGTACCCGGGATCGAGCCCCGCATTGGGCTCCCTGCTCGGCGGGGAGCCTGCTTCTCCCTCTCCCTCTGCCTGTCTCTCTGCCTACTTGTTCTCTCTCTCGCTCTCTCTGTCAAATAAATATATAAAATCTTTAAAAAAAAAAAAGTGAAAATTAAAAACAATCCTAATTTCTTTGCATGCTCACTGCATGTTACTATTTGCTAATAATCTCCACAGATCTCTTCAATATTTTCTATCATTTATTCTTTGCCCTTATAATATTCTAGAAGGTTAATAATAACTTTTACGATGATAATTTTTCTTGTCATTTTATATATATACATCTAGAGTTGGTATTCAACATGTTTTAACATGGAGCTCATTAGTAAGGCAATTCTTTCACTGCACAAAAAACATTCCATTACTTAAAACAAAATTTTCCAACACCCTAGCATTAAGTACAGTAATTAGCTATCAAGATGTCCCTTTAAAACATTTTCAGAGGGTTCACTTAAAGTCCTTCTGCCACACCAGGCCTGTGGAATCTGTAATGACTAGAGTGGATTTAGAGAAATGATGGCCTGAATCATCATGCTCAAAGGGATTATTCCTGTAGACAAATGAGCTTTCTCTTATGCAAAGTCAAACAAAGTAGGTTCTCATAATTTTGCCCCACTATCACTCTTGTAAAGGGGTTTTACTAGTTCTCAATTACTTAGACATCTTCTGAGAAGTAACGAGATGATAAATCTCAACAGCCACTATCTGACCAAGTCAAGAAACCACAAAGAGTCTCTGCTGACCAGGCCCCTGGCCATCTGTGAATTCTTCCCAAGGTGGGACTCAGTACCATCATCAGGTACAGGAAGTCTCATCTCTGTTCTCTCTCCTAACCCTTGTATTAAAGCCTGAGACCATGACAAATCCATTCTCACTTCTGAACATGGGAGGATTATTTATCAAAGACAGTCTATGGGTGACTTGTGAAAAAGGCAATACACGGTAGGGGATGGTGAATTGAGCTAAAAGACCTGTGTTTTGCTTACCATTTTGTGATAGCAGCAAAACCTTGACCTTGTTATTTCCCCTTTCTGAACCTTAGTTTTCTCATCTGTTGAGTAGAGAATAAAAAGCTAATACTTTAGAACAAGACAGTCCTGACTTCTAGTTCTGCATCAACATAAAGAGCTGGGAGTTCTTGGGCATATTACTTAATCTTCCTGAGCCTGTGTTTACTCATATTTTTAATAGAGAGCTAATCATCCCCACCTTTCCTTCTCCAGAGGGCTGAGTGGGTGCTCAGTAACTGTTAATTTGCCCTTCTGTTTTGATTGTTTTGTAACCATAGTATCCTGTAATTCCAAAAACTAGACTATTGGATGATTTGAACAATCCTTTAATTCTAGAAGACATTTCCTCCCAACAAGTCACCAGCAATAATATATCACTGTACAGCCTGTTTTGAAACTTCCCCCCTCATACTCCAGTCTTTCAAATTGACCAAAGACTTATATCCTTTTTGAAGATATTTCCAGAGAAATAGTCTCAAACCAATGGGAAGATAACCTTGGAAATTTTTTTAGTCCTTTGATCCCTCTACAGGTTCTTCATATGCTTACCCTTCATAAAATTGTACAAGATCACAGTAGGTTTCACAAAGTGAAATTAAAAGCCACACTGAACAGCCATGCATTGGTCAGTTGTATCTACCAAGGTCTCATTTCAAAAACAAACAGGAATGATCACATTTGGAAAAGAAAGCCTAATCTTTATTTTCCCTTTATTACATTTCTTGAAAGTTTTGGGGGAAAGGATTATTCTTTGAGACCAATTTTAATTTTGAAAACAAAAATATATTTGGATGTAGTAAAGATTTGGTTTTCCTAACTTTTGTCACTTCTGCCATTTGTCACTGCCATTTGGGGAGCTACTGCAGAAAGGAACAAAAGCAACAGTGAATACACCTGTTTGGTTGGCAGGTGCACTAAGCAGTCACCTTTCACATTGTGCAGCTTCCTTTGGATTAACCAATTCAAAGGAAGGTACTGATCAGTGATCTGCAAGACATAGCACACTATAGATAGCATTTACTTGGAGATTTTACATAAGTTGTTTCACTTGATTCTTACATCTTGTAGAAAAGTGATAGTGAGAGAGGAAATGAACATATATTTGATTTTTATAACTTAATAGCTGTCATATATGTAATATTGTTGTTATTACCACTGACAATTAATAATGATAATACTAACATTTACTGAGACCTTTATTGCATGCTAGGTACCATGCTCAGACCTTTACTTTCATTAGTCCTCCTAAGATGTATGTAATCATTCCCTTTTAGAGATGAAGGCCATCTAGCTAACAAATCTCTAAAACCAGTGCTGTCTAATATCAAAGATAGAGGATTTTATTAAAGAAAACACTGAGGTTCGGGGAATCCTAATATTACACAGAGAATAAATACTGGAGATATTTTCATGTTAACACCATTGCTCATTTCAATACATCAAAGCTTGGCTTATTTTGCCCTGGCAAGGTACACTGAAATTATCCCGCTGGGAAAAGGAGCAATTACTGTGGGGGTAAGAATGTGGGCAGGTCTTATTCAGTCAAAAATACTCAGGTTGATTTCTGATGGTGATCTTATGCTTTCATGTGGAGCATCACTTAAAAATAAATACACCATGATTTCTCTCATCTCATGAAAAGAGGTCTTTAAAGTGATATGGAAAAAGAAGCATACATAATGTCAAATGATATGAAATTGCCAATTTCCAATCAATTTTTAGCCTATAAAAATGGCAACTTTATGTAGTTCAAATCTAAAAAAACAAATACTTGAACACCTACAGTAATTCTACTCACTCCTAAAATCCTACTGAAACAAGGCATGTAGATTGTTTTAAAAGATATAAACCTATAAGTAAAGGAAAATAGGAGAGGCAACAATAATTATAAAACATCTGAAATTGAATAACAGGAGATGAGTGATAATGACTCTAGCAGGTGGGATAAAACTGTAAGATGAAATGAAGAAATCTGAGGACCAAATCAGAGAGGGTGACAAACCATGAGAGACTCTAGACTCCAGGAACCAAACTGAGGGTTACAGAAAGGAGGGGGGTGGTGGGATGGAGTAACTGGGTGATGGGTATTATTAAGGAGGGCATGTGATGTGATGAGCACTGGGTATTACACACAACTAATGAATCGTTGAATACTCCATCAAAAACTAATGATGTACTGTATGCTGGCTAATTGAACATAATAATAAAAAATAAAAATAAAAATAATAAAATCCATCCTTTGCAAAAAAAAAAGAAAAAAAGAGAAAGAAAGAAAAAAGAAATCTGAAGACCAACCAAAGTTGCACTGTGCAATTTTCAAAAGGCTCAGGAACTGTCAGCAAAAAAACCTCTGGAACTAGGAGTGAAGAGGTAGAAAAGTAAAAATAGAAAGCATTGGAAAAAGCACTTCTTTGAAGGAGATCCCCTTCCCCACTCTTCATCCCTGGGTGACTGTCCCTTTCCCATCTCATGAAAAGTCTGGAGATTTATACTCTGGGGAGGATGAAGAGGGGTTTTTGAACAGGGAGTAGATGGGTATAATTGATGGCACTGAATGGCTAATCACATACGCAGTGCTGAGAACTTCCAACCCACTTTTGCGGTTCAGCTTCCAGAATGCTGGTGGCCAGATTTCTGACCTCCAGGCTGGGTATTTGAAGAGTACTCCCTGGGGTACATGACAAGCCCAAGGAAAGAGGCATAAAAATAATCACGTAAGAGGTCAAACAGCTCAACCAGAAAATTCTCAAATTCAATCAACTATCCCATTCTCTCTAATCACGAAGAAATAAGGATTACCTGGCATCTGAGGACAGCCTCTACCACAGAAGACAGAGGCCAAAACAAAGATACAGAACATGCAAATAAGAGGTGACAGAGACTCTAAGGGAAAATGGAACAACAAACATATAATCAGCCATCATTATGCTCAGAAATAAGAGACAACAGTATATCCATGAAACTAGAGCAGAATGCAGTGAAAAAGGAACAGTTAGAATACACACACACCCCATACTTCAGGAAATTAAAAACATGATAGCAGAAATAAAAATCTCAATAAAAGTATCTTTAAAAAGATTTCAGATCAGAGAATAAAATAACTTGTTTCAACATCCAAAAAATAGTAGCTCTAGAGAGAACAGAAAAAATGTAGGAGAGGAAATAATCAATAAAATGATTCAATCATGTTTCCTAGAATTGAAGGATATGAGTTTCCAGATTGAAAGGGCCCATTGAGGTTACAGTGGGAGAAAACAGGCTATCATTAATATTATGAAATTCCAGAGTGCTTGGCTGAAAGAAAAAATCCTACTAGCTGACAATAAGAATGAACGGGTGCACAAAAAGAAGAAGCATAATAAGTTCAGATTTCTAAACAGCATCACAAAATACCAGAGGGCAGGGAATCCAACCTAGGAGAAAACCAATGGAAATTTCCAGCATGGCATGGTTCCACTGGTTTAGACAGCACTCAGCTGAGACAGAAGAAGAACGGAGGTATCCCATATGGATATACCAAAGCAAAAGAAATGAAAAAGATAAATTTCTTGATGTGGTTGACTTGTAGAGAATTATCCTGAAAAGCTTTTGAAAATTGTGGGGGTGAAGAAAGAAAATTGTGGAGAAAATTAGCAATATATAAAAAGATGACTAATAATATCAACACACACAGACACACACACACACAGACACACCCACACCAATCCACTTCAGAAAAGACAAAAGTCAAGGAAGAAAGCAAACAGTACTCCACAGTGCAAAGCTGGAAATATTTGCATAGGAATACTGTAGTAATGACTGACTATTGATTTAAACAAATATGATGGGAAAGGAAAGCAGAGAAGGAGCTAAGATCTCACCTATGATAATAGAAAATCAGAAGATAATGCTTAAAACTCATTAATTCAAAGAGAGCAATATATGCATATTATTTAGAAATGCTTAATGCTTATGCTTAGATGCCAGAAATAAAACTAAAAGGAACAAAATAGTTGCCTTTGAAGAGGCAGACTGGAAAGACTGTGGAGTGATGGGACTGGGAATTATTTAGAATTGTTTAAGCCTTTTAGAACTATTTGACTTTTTAACTATGTGCATGCATTATTTTGATAAAATAAATATTAATTTAAAAAATCCAAGTTCAGTGAGCAAGATAATACAACCCCTTTGAAAACAATTTTTTCCCAGCTTTGACATAGGCTATTTTATTATTACTAACACTTACAAAATGCACAGAATTTGCAGAGCAGTGTGTTAAGTGCTGTTTCTAGAGTCAGAAGAATGCATCATTTTAAATAAATTCATCTTACGAAGTTCAAAGCTTTGACCTTACAAGATTAGTTGAAAAAGAAGGGTCAACACTCATTGTGTGTTAACCAGAGTTGTAAACTCAAAAAGCACTTAGGCGAGAGAACATCACTCATGAGACAGCAAATTCTGGTAAAATGAATATTAATTGCTAGTAGATAACTTTAAGGAAACAAAAAGTTACACTCTGCTGAGCTTTAAATCTTCATTACCCCCTGAAGTGATCTTTGTGTCTTTGGGACTTTGTTAACAAATCATTTCACATCCTGTGGGTGGGTCTTAGAACATTCTCTTTGTGCTTACAAGGAGAACAATAATCTTGGCAAGAAGCTTTGTGTGTACTAGCGTGATTTCTCTTAGCTCTGGGTGGATATCCCTCCAAGGGCCCTCGCTCCGGGCCAAATGTGGATGGGTGAAGTGTGACATAATTCTTATTTTTGCATCTGATTACTTAATAGAGCTTGTCTTTGTCCTTCACTTTGAATTCTGACAGATCACTCTCTGGGGATCTATCTTTAAGAATCGCTGTTGAGAGACACTCTCTTAGCATAAATACCAGACATTTTGCTTGAACTCACCCCAGCCCCTTGCTTTGACATTCTTCATCATGGGCTCTTTTGGTCTTGAGTTTTGTTTTTTTTTTTAATCCATTTACTATAACTCTCCTCATTCTTTTGCCCAGGTCCCTCATTCACCCACACTGTATCAAATGGCTGTACATTGTGTGGGATTTCGGCTGGGTATGCTTAGGGTTCTACAGCCAATACTTTACGCTGATGGAAAGGTCCCCATAGATGCCTTTGGTTCTGTTACCACGTTTACAAGTTCAGTGCTGTCTTTGGCTATTCCTGCAAGCTTCCATTTGCAGTTATTCTATTTCCTATTCTCTATCAAAGGGGCTGTTACCAGATGTTTGTTGCTGCCTTCAGGGAGATTCAGCCACCGCTGGTGTCTTCTCTGTGTTCTTGTTGGATTTCTATTCCTCTCTGGAGTTGTAATATGAGTTTGTTTCATCAAAGACTGCTTCCTACTTCCCTCAAATTTACACATTGGTTTCAGGGCTTAGATTCTGCATTCTGTTTGGTGCATTTCTTCATTTCATGTGTCTCCATTTGGGTTGTTGGTGGTGTATTTACTAAGACTGCTCATGTTGGGAATCAGGAAAGGAGAACTAAAAGCACTGGAGTTTTACACTCAAGAGATGCTAATAGGGAGAAGAAATATGCACAGACTCGGGAGCCCAAGGGGATGTGGAAAAACTTGTAAAGTGGAGGGGCCATGGAAACCAAGTGCTTCCCACCCAGATCTAGACTCCCAGGGGTCACTGTGATGGGGCTCATCTCTACCCTTTCCCTTGCAAAGGTCTCCAAGTTAGTGTCCTGAAGAACCTTCCCTTCTTGAAAATTTGCAGTTAGAAAAACTAAAATAAATGAGAAAAGCATATCTGATGCTCAGAAATCCTGGTTTCAGTCACTGTGACTAGAATACATGCATTTAACAAAGTAAGGCTAAGTCTTTTTTTCTCAAACAGTTTATATATTCAAAAGAAGATTTACATATGTTGCTGATGGCATTTGTTCATGTATTCATTAAACATTTATTAAGCACCTACTGAGATCTGGGTACTATATATTGGCCTATCCTTTTGGATTATAATTCAGCAGTACATATTTAGAGTCATTACTATTTTTACATATTTTGTACCAGTAATCTGACTCTTGGGAATTTGTCCTAAGGTAATAACTCAGATGAAAAAAAAAGTAGGATGTAAAACATATTTATAGCAGCATTATTTGTAATGGTTAAAAAAACCCTAAATGCCCAATGATAGGGGAATTAAGATAACTGTGGAATATTCATTCCAAGGACACTAGATACATACTGAAAATGATAAAGACTAAGTACATTATGGATGTTAGTTAACTGGACATAGTGTGGGGAACATACATTTTGCAATATATACAAATATCAAATCATTACCTTGCACACCTGAAACTAATATAATGTCAATTATACCTCAATAAAGAAAAGACTAAGTATAGAAAATGGAAAAGAACATATGAAATGTTAGGGATAAAACTGAGACAAAAACTGTGTAAAAGTATAATTGCCACTACGTAAATGTACACAATGTATGAAAAGCTGTAGAGATCAATGAAAAATGTGAATAGTTAATGTGACGGATGGTCAGATTATGCCCTTATTTTCCTTCTTGAAATATTGTAAAGTTGTCTTAATAGTAGGTAACAATAACTAATGACATAGACTGAAAAATATTTTAAAAATCTACCTTTTGTAGAGCATGGTAATATGCACTCAATGTGAAACTCTTAGGGTCCTTAATATCAAGTTTGGTCACAAATGGAAACACTTTGAGCTAAGATGTCAAGAGAAAAGATATTTTCCAAAGCCAGTAGTGATGACCAGTATCATTCAATACTCAGGGCCATGGAGCTCTGGAGTCTGAGCTAGTTCCTTTTCCCAACCCAAACCTTACGAGTTTCTATAATGTTTTACTCCCTAGATGCTTTTCTCCTCCTCTGCTTCTTTCAGAACGCTGAACTCCTTGGGGAGTCATCATTTTGGGTAATGGAGAATTCAGACCAAACTGAATTAAAACTTACTTTATGACTGAATTTCCGTGTGATACTGAATAAATCACTTACCATTTCTAAGTCTCGGGGTCTTCATCTGTAGAATGGGAATGATGATAGCCCCTCTCCCTTAGGGCTCCAATGAGCTGTAATGACACAGTATGTGAAACTTCTAAGACAATGCCTGCTCCTTAGTAGGGGGACCCAATGCATTTGAGTTTCCGGTCTCAAGGCTGAAAGTCAAGTAGGGTTCCATGAATTTTCAACATGAGGGGGTTGGTATGAAGTTTTGTTAATACCTGCCTTTCACTTAGCTGGCATCAAGCACTGCCCATTACAGAGTGTGACTTCAAGACGTGGAATGGCTGTGCCTTGACCGCAAGTGTCTGGCAAGACCATTTTACTGCTTATTTTATCATTATAAAGGCAATATGTGCTTACTAAATAAAACCTGGAAAGGAGTAAAAAATGGAAAACAATCCTCCAAAGTCTCCCTACTACAAGAAAATGGCTGTTAACATTTTGGCATATTTCCTTCTAGGCTTTCCCTATGCATAGATTTTTGGCTCATTTTTGAACAAAATTGTAATCATGTTGCACATACAATTTTGCATCCTGAATTTTTCATTTAAATATAATGGATAAGCTGTTTTCATGCCATTTCATAGTTTCCAGGGCCATCATTTTTAATGGCCACATAACATTCCAGTTTGGAAAACTTAGAAGCAACACGCACGCTCTCCATTCTTGCGCCAAGAAGCCTCTTGTACAGACTTTTCATTTCCAGGAAGACTTCTGAATTTTCCAGGTGGCCCCAGATCACATAGCCAAAGGCATCTGGGAGCAGAATAATCTTCCTGGAAAGGGTAGAGAAAGTAGAAGTAGAAAAAGGAATAAATAATGAAAGAGAAAGATTAAAAGAAGAGGGAAGGAGAGATAAAGCAAGAGAGGAAGGAAAAAGAGGAAGAAGGGAGAAAGAAGATGAGAAAGGGAAAAGAGAAAGTGAAGGAAAAGGAAAGAGAAGGTGAAGAGAACAGAAAAGGGAGGAAGGGGAGGAGGAAAAGGAAGTTGAGAGGAGGAGGAGGTGGCAAACACCTGGCGTTTTCAGATTAAACACATGTACTCTAGATTCTTACATGATAGATACTTTCTAAGGAAGATACAAATTTCCCTGGGTTCTGGTCCCATTGGCGGCTCCCAACACATCACCAGTCTCTGACATTTTTGTTCTCAATCATTCATATTTATTTATTTTTTTTTAAAAGATTTTTATTTATTTATTTGAGAGAGAGAGAATGAGAGAGAGCGAGTACATGAGAGGGGGGAGGGTCAGAGGGAGAAGCAGACTCCCTGCCGAGCAGGGAGCCCGATGCGGGACTCGATCCAGGGACTCCAGGATCATGACCTGAGCCGAAGGCAGTTGCTTAACCAACTGAGCCACCCAGGCGCCCTCAATCATTCATATTTAATGTTATGGCCACTGGACCTTTTGGCATTTGTTAATTCTTAAATCTGAGTCAGAAACACATTAATCTAGCATCCTTCTTTCTAAAGACTCATCATTACTCCACTAAGCTCATGACGGTCTTTTGGTGACTGATTCCCCAGGTTTCAAAGGGCTGGGTCCTATATGATGTACCCCTTGAGTTCTTCCTAAGGGGATTTCATTTTGTTCCTCTTTGATTCAGTGTCTTTGGCTGGAATCAAATTTCTCCTCCCAGTATTTTTCTCCTGTCACCATAACTGAATTTTAAGATTTGTGGTCCATTTCCCACGTGCTGGTATTTTTACAGTCCTTGATGGGGCTCTAGGTCTTTGTGCTGCCTCCTGTTTTGGGGAAACAATGGTTTGTGGAAGGCCCTAAGAGCCCCTATCCTTCTACCTGTGGATCAGTGCTGCTGGGATGAGTGACCCAAGCCTGCCCCCGCCATTCCCCAATAGCCTGCTCTGGGGATCTTCTGCATATTGTGAGTCTGGGACCTGCCATCATCCACAGGATGACTGTGAAGATCAGAGGCACTGGCCAGATCTCCAGTAAATGCTGGAGCTGTGTGTGAACAGTGTGCCTGTGAACCCACACATTCCATCATCCCAGGAACCCAAATGCTAGTCCATGGGGCCTTAGCAGGAAGACCCTCTCACTTAGTGGGTTTGCAAGGCCCTCTGTTATTACAGTAGCTGAGGCTCAGCAAGCAGGCAGTACCCCACCACACCTCATAACGGGACAGGGTGGGGACATGAGTGCTTCTCTGCCAGGGAGGAGGCATGGTCAGAGAACCTGAGGTTGGAAACTGACTCTCCCACTTAGGTGCTCTATGGTTTAAGCCAGCACAGTGCTTTCTGGACTCAGCATACTCTTTTGTGAAATGGGGATAAGAATCCCTATCCTGCCTGTTTCACAGAGTTTTTCTTAGATAATGGAGGAGATAATGGAGGTTAAAGTACATGATAAATAAAATGTCCTTCACGGATCACAGAAGAGGGAGAGAATGCTGTAGTGCTAGGAAGAATATTCCTTTGGAACCAGAACTCTTGGTTCAAATAACATCTCTGCTATTGATGTATAACTTGCCTTTGCTCAGTTCCCTCATTCCGTATGTTAACAATGTCTCACCCTTCCTCACAGACTTCTCGTGAAGATCGGTGGAAACAATGGAAGTAAAAGTGGGACATGCTTGAAGTTAGACATTATTAATATTCTTAATTGCCCTATTGCTGTTATGGGCACTATTATCAGAAGCAATGCTAATGCTTGGTGTCGTGGACTGAATGTTTGTGTCCACCAAAATCTATACGTTGAACCCTAGCACCCAGTGGGATGGTATTTGGAGAAGGGGCCTTTGGGAGATAATGAGGGTTAGATAAGGTCACGAGGCTGGCCCCCTGATGGGATTAGTGCCCTTATAAGAAGAGGACATCAGAGAGAGTTTGTTCTTTCTCTGTATCTACCATGTGAGGACAAAGGCATAGGCAGCTGTCTGCAAGCCGGGAAAACAGTCCTCACCTACAACCGGACCATATCAGTACCTTGATTTCAGACTTCCAGCCTCCAGAACTGTGAGAAATACGTTTATGTTGTTGAAGCTTTTCAGTTTGTGATGTTTTGTTATGGCAGCCTTGGCAGACTAAGACACTTAGTGTTGAGCAGGCAAGATCCTGTCTCCTGCCCTAGAGAGTGGACTTGCTCATATACTCCCCATAGCTGGCAGTCATTTAGGGCTGGGACAAGCGGAAGAGTATGAGAAATTTAAGGTGGTAACAGAAACTCGGTCATCAAGATAAATATTCCCATGTAATATTAAAAAAAATACTAAACTTAATGCGGAAAAAAAAAATCCCGATGAATAAAATACCGAACTTTCCAGCAGAGACAAGACCAGACCAGTAGCAGTGCTGTGCTAAGCCACAGTGGAGCCTGAGACAAAAGGAAAAATTAGGACTCTGATCCTATTTTTATTGAACAATTTTGATATTTTGTTCATTGTGGATTTTTTGTATTTCAATTTTTAAAATTTTGCACTAAAATATGATTTCTCTTGATCACTGAGTTTTCTGAGCCTTCTGAAATTGTGCATCCAAGGCCATGCCTGACCCCATCCCTGCCCTTGCCGTCACCCAGCCTTGTATCATTTCACAAGGCATACTGGCCCGGGACCCGGTCTGTGTTTCCTCCTTGACAATTCCAATTTACTGTCTGCTACCTTGTTTTTCTAGGCCCTATTCAGTTAATCCACACTGAATGTTAATTGCTGACAAAGGATTTATTCTCCTCTTAGAATTTAGCAATTGAGCAAAAGTGTCTTTAAAATACAATGTCTGAAGCTGAAAGGATGACTCCCTCATTGTGGATTCTTAATCTTTTACTCAACAAATACTTATCAAATGTCCAGTAGTTACATGTCTTGGGCTGGCACTGAGAATATATAGATGAAAAGACACTGCCCCTGTTCTGAAGAGCTCCTGGCCTCGTGAGTAAGCCAGATAATTACAATACAGCAAGAAAAGTGCTCTAAGGGGGCCACGGGTAATGGGAGGACAGGAGAGGAGCTCAGAGGGCTTGCCTTTGGAATCAGATGAAGAGATTCCTGAACTCTCAAAGAATGTTAACTATGTTATTCTGATTCTAAGTCATATATGCTCATTGTAGGAAAAATGGAAGAGAGAAAAATACAAAAAATAAAGTTAAAATATTTACTCTCACAAAACAGGGATAACTAGTGTTAACATTTAGGTTAATTTCTTTCCATTCTTACCCGTATCTATAGTTATATTTTTATCTGTAGTGGGTATAAAATCTATGCTCACAAATAAGATGTGCTCCCAATATAGAACTTTCAAAACCTACTATAATTGTCTTTACCTTGCTCTAGAGCCTCGATTCCAAGTGATGATGTCAAAAAAGAAAAAGAGAAAAGAAAAGAAAAAACTTAGCATTCCCACTTAAGTGACTTTCTGACTTTATAAATAGTTTCTCTTTTGAGAAATGTTCAATCAACTCAAAGTTCAAACTCCCTATGTGTACTTGTCTCTCCTTTCAAGCTGACTGTCCCATCCCCTCCTTCGATGGCACCAGAGTGCAGGAGGTAGTACGCCTGTCTTCTGGGTTCACGCTGGCCCCCCATGAGAGGACATGTGACCCCGCATGCTGAACCTCAGGATCCTGCTCTGGTGTCCACCGAGCTGCACCTGAATCTCTCTGGTCTAGGTGCGCTGTTGGCACCACTGCCGGGGGTCAGGAACCTTGCCACGGCTCAGAGGGTCCTGTCCCCTGCCCCCCATCCTGACCTGAAGCCTCTCTGGCTCACTGGTCCAATCAACCCAGCTGTGTCCCCACACCTGGCATGAAGCAACTTCTCTGACACCACCGAGTTTTATGGCATGAGGTAGACATGGCCAGATCCTACAGGACCTTGCCTGAATGGGAAGGAATTTGGATTTTACCCTAAATGCATGGGAAGCCACGGCAAGGTTTAAGCAGATGACCGATGTGATGCAGTTCACATTTTTTAAAAAATGCATTCTCATTGTTAACAGGTCACATTTATTAGCTTTGTGAGAATGGACTGGGATAGGACTGGAGGCAGGGTACTGTAGGAAGCTAGAGCATAGTCCAGGCCAGAGATGAGGGTTAGCCCGAACTCAGGTGGTGGTCGTTGAGATGAGGAATACACGTTGGAGTGTGAACACTGGCGAGCTGATGGGTTGGATGTGGAGGGCATGAAAAGTGATGTTTACGACGACAAAGGACAGGTGGTGGCTGTACTACTCATGAGATGGAGGAAGGCGGGGACAGGCTGGGATCAGGAGCTCTGTTTCAGACATACTAAGTTCCAGGTGTTCTTGAGATCTCCAAGGAGAGAGGCTACGTGGGCAATTGGATGTGCGAATTCACAAAAGAGGCGTGTGCATCATTAGCACACAGTGGTCATCTACCCCACACGAACAAATGCAAGCACTGGATGGCAAACCGTGCGGAGAGAGGGAGGAGGACCCAGCAGAGGGCCCTGAGGAGCCTCACCGGTTAGAGCTTGAGTAGAGGAGGAAGAACCTGCAAAGGAGACTGGTGAGGAGGAGCTGTGAGTGACGGGAGAGCAGGCGAGGGAGGGTTCAAGGAGGAGGCAGACCCGTGGGTGCTGCTCAGAGGCTGAGCCAGGTGAGGGAGGCCCTCGGATGCACTCTGCCTCCTTGGCTGTCAGGCTCTCTCCTCTGCCCTGCCCCTAAGCTTGATCCACTCTCTACATGCATGGCACTGAATGACAGTTTTTGTTAACATACCTGCCTCCCTCTCTAGTCTGGCAGTGACCCATAGCACCCCTACATGTTTCCAGAGGTAACTCAATGTCCGGCTGAGTGCCCAGTAAATGTTAAGAAAGTTAAGAAGATTAATCACAGTGTGAGTGAGGAGACTGTGTGTAGTGTTTGAACAAATACTTACTAGATTGCAATGGGGCTATGGCTTGTTTGGGCAAGAAACAATCAGGTGGCCACCATTGTAATAGAGACATGAACATTACTGGTGAGCACAGCTGCTGGGCTGGCCTCTCTGGCCTCCTTTGTGGGGTGCTTTTAAAAAAAAAAACAGATTTTATTTATTTATTTGAGAGAGAGAGAGAGAGTACAGGAGAGAGAGGGAGAGGGAGAGAGTCTGAAGCAAACTCCACGCTCTTTCTTCATTTTCTTTCCTCCGTCTCTCTCTCTCCTTTCTTCTTTTCCTTCCTCCCTCTCTCTTTTCTTTTCTCCTTTCTTCCTTTCTTTTCTTTTCCTTTTTCCTTTCCTTTCTTCCTTTCTTTCTTTCTTTCAACCATGAGCCTGTTCTCTACAGTTAGGAGTGTTTTTTTGGTTTTGTGCTTCTCTTTTCCCTTTTCTTTCCTTCTTTCTTCTTTTTTGGGTTTTGTTTCTTTTTTGTTTGTTTTTCTTCTTAAGTTCCACACATAAGTGAAATCATATGGTATTATCTTTTTCTGACTGACTTATTTCACTTAGCATTATACTCTAGATCCATCCATGTTGTTGCAAATGGCAAGATTCGTTCTCTTTTATGGTTGAGTCATATTCCATTATATGTGTGTGTGTGTATATATATGTGTGTATACATATACATATATATATATATATATACACACATACCACATCTTTTTTATCCATTCATGTGTGTGTGTATATATATATATACACATACATACCACATCTTTTTTATCCATTCATCTATCAATGGACACTTGGGCTGCTTCCATTATTTGGCTATTGTAAATAATGCTGCAGTAAGCACAGAAGTGCATATATCTTTTTGAGTTAGTGTTTTTATATTCTCTGGGTAAGTACCTAGTAATGGAATTACCAGATCATATGGTAATTCTATTTTGAATTTTTTGAGAAATCTCCATACTGTTTTCCACAGTGGCTGCACCAATTTGTATTCTCACCAATAGTGTATGACCAGATCCTTTTTCTCCATATCCTCACCAGCACCTGCTGTTTCTTGTGTTTTTGATTTTAGCCATTCTGACAGGTGTGAGGTGATATCTCATTGTAGTTTTGATTTGTATTTCTCTGATGATGAGTGATGATGGGCATCTTTCCACGTGTCTGTTGGCCATCTGAATGTCTTCTTTGGAGAAATGTCTGTTCATGTCTTCTGCCCATTTTTAATTGGATTATTTGTTTTGTGTGTGTGTGTTGAGTTGTATAAGTTCTTTATATATTTTGGATATACTAACCCTTTTTCAGATACGTCATTTGCAAATATCTTCTCCCACTCAGTAGATTGTCTTTTAGTTCTGATTGTTCCCTTCACTGTGCAGAAGCTTTTATTTTGATACAGTCCCCACAGTTTATTTTTGTGTTTGTTTCCCTCGCCTCAGGAAACATATCTAGAAAAGTGCTGCTACGGCCAATGTCGGGGAAATTATTGCCTACGCTCTCTTCTAGGATTTTTATCATTTCAAGTTTCATATTTAGGTCCTTAATCCATTTTGAGTTTATTTTTGTGCATGGTGTAAGAAAGTGGTCCAGTTTCACCCCTTTGCATTGTAGCTGGCCAGTTTTCCCAATGCCATCCTGGTTGGATTTTTATATCCATCTTTCAGAGGAGGAAATGGGGGCTCAGAGAACTATGTCTGTTGCCTGGCATCACACCCTGGCTAGGGGTAGAGCTGGGAATTAGTCACAGACATTCAGACCTCTTAACCCTTGCCTGTTTGGTCAGCTCCACTGCAGCGTATCTCTGACTGAGGACATTTTCAGGACCCCTACTCATATTGGATAAGGTTGAATGGCCCATAGTACCCATTCCCCACCTTCTTCTAATATGCCCTTCTGCACTACAGAGGCTGGAAATTGTAATTACAATTTTCAGATCCTTTGCAGCTAGGGTTTTGCCTGGGAATTAGTTCTATCAATTGTTCACATTTGTAAAAGATTTGGAAGGAGTAAGTGAGGCAGTTTAGCTGCTTTCTACTGATGAACAAAGGTAGAGGATGTGCGGTCCATCCTACAGTGTTGGGGGACTTCAAATTGCAGTGGTGGTGGCAGTGGCTTTCTATCCCTGGATCTCAGTGACCTTGGAGTGGTCTTCAGCTCCAGAGGCAGCCTCCTGATTGGAGCAGAGAAGGTCCCACCTCTGGTGGGTCCGTTCTGCCATGCTCTGGGAGTCATTAGCAAGGAGGAATCAGCCTAGAGTCCACTTCTCCCGCCCTTTCAATGATCTGATAAGTCAATTCCCTCTACTAAATGTTGTTCTGTTTGAAATAGGGAATTTCTTTTTTAAGATTTTATTTATTTATTTGAGAGAGAGAGAGAGACTGAGCATGAGCAGGGGGGAGGAGGCAGAGGGAGAGGGAGAGGGAGAAGCAGGCTCCCCGCTAAGCAAGGAGCCTGATATGGGACTCGATCCCAGGACCCCAAGATCATGACCTGAGCTGAAGGCAGATGCTTAACCGAATGAGCCACCCAGGTGCCCTGCATAGGGAATTTCGGCTTGCTGTTCTCAACCCTAACTAACAGCCCTAATCCCTATCCAGCCTCCTAACCTACAGCCAGCGAGGGGAAAGGAAATAAGCACTTAACATTGAGGCAATCCCCCCTTCCTACGTCTGCCCACCCAATTCCTTTTGGGCACATGACCCAGGCAGGGCTTTACTCAGAGTCGGTCCCTCAAATGGAAAACCATGAAGGGAATGGGACTGGATAATATATGCTAATGTAAGGGTCAAACAGGAACTCAGAAATGAAGGTGAAAAAGACAGCAAGCAATTCTATGTGGAACATTCTGTTCAGGCCTTCAAACTAAATGAAACAGTAAGGATTAATGAAAGGTTCAGAGCAGAAATTGTGAAATGGCCCCTGGCAGCAGCCTCAAGATACTCTGCTCCCTGTCATGATGCCATTGTCTGGGATTTATGAGTTTTGCTTGTACTGGGTTTCTTTCTTTTTTAAGCTACAGAATTCCAAAAGACAAGACAAACCAGGGTTCAAGGTTCTTTGTAGAAGCAGTGGCAGGGGGAAAGGGAAGGATTCGTAATGGCACACTGTAGGTGCTAAGACTTAGGTAATGAATGAGGAATGGTTAATGAAGAGCTTCCTCTGATCTGGTTGTGAGCTTCCATCCTCATCTTCTCTTCTGCTATTGCCCTTTGGAAGCCTCCCCTGCCCCTGAGACTATCTCCTTGCTGTCTGACTGTTAACGTGGGTCCACCCTTCCTTCCCTGTCCTTTCCCACCTGGAATATCTTCCTGGCTGCTTTCTCCCAACCAACATAGTCCACGCCTGGCAAGGCTTGGCTCAAAGCCAACTGTCTCCTTTAAGCTCCTGGCTTTCTCAGGCTCTACCTGGCAGTGGCCCCACCCTCTCTGAACTGGTAACCCTTTGGGTTTGTACATCCTTTAAATAGTGTCATCCTGCTGGGTCATGAATCTAGGCTGAGTAACGTTTATCTTGCTGCTAAAACACCTGGAAGGGAAGCCAGCTCACTGGGAACGCATTTTACCTGCCCATAGCTTTACGGGGCTTCACACCTCTACTTGTCCTATCAACCCTATGAAGGACCCAACAACTTCTGGAACAGAAGTAACTTTTCCAAGAGTTCCTGGCTTATAACTGGTCAAGCTTGGAATATGACTTGGCTTGGACCCAGGTCTGTTTGATTCTCACATCTTGGTGTTCCTACTATTTATACCACCTTCCCTGACATCAGGATGCTCTTCACAACTAAATGGCAAGCCTCCTGTGGTCAGGAATCAGGTCCTTTCATACTGGTGTCCCACCTCTGCTTAGAAGTGTCCTGTACATAATAGTTGTTCAATAAATATTATTTGGCTAATTGGTATTATAAACCAATTACCTTAGAGTTGCATAATATTTTAACCTCTTTACAGTATGTTTACACTTGCTAATTCATTCCCTGTGACAAGGATGCTGATTAAAAACTCCCATTACACAATTAAAAAAAAACCACACCCCAGAAACAGCACTGAGGGCAACAAATTGCCCAAAGTCAAATAATAAGAAATCTTAGCCTCTGATACCTAATTTAGTTCTACTGTTGAAGTAGTAGGTATAAGCACTGTAAAGAGATACTTCTGAGACTACTGGGGAAATTTAAGTATTCATTGTATATCAGATGGTAGTAAGGAATTACATCAGTTTCCCATTTCTGCTCTAACAAATTACCACAAATTTAGTGGCTTAAAACAACACAAATTTATTATCTTACATTTCTAGAACTTGGAAGTCTGAACTGGATTTCACTTGGCTAAAGTCAAGATATCAGCAGGACTTTTTTCCTCCTAGAGGCTCTAGGAGAGAATCTGTTTCCTTGATTATTCCACGTCTAGAGGCCACCTGCATTCCCTGGTTCACGGTCCCCCTCCTTGGTCTTCAAAACTCACTTGGCTCTCCTCATCACACCTCCTACACTCTGACCTCCTATGTACATCTTTTAAGTACTCTTGTACTGGATGACGCAGGATAATCTCCCCGTCTCAAGATCCTTAGCTCAATTACACCTGTAAAGTTCCTTTTACCATGTAAGGTAACAGATTCACAGGTTCAGGATTTGGACATGGACATCTTCGGGGACTGTTATTCAACTCACCACACAAGTTATTGATAATTTTGGTAAATATGATAATCGTACATTGATTATGTTTTTTAAAGGTCTTCATTTGTTACAGATGTTTGCTGAAATATTTATAGGTGAAACGGTATGATGTCTGATATTTCCTTTAAAAATTCCAGAAAAATAAGTTGATGTGTGTGGAAGGAAAATGGATGAAATATGATTGGCAAAGTGTTTGCTAATTATTTGCGAATTATTAAAGCTGGGTATTAGGTATGTAGAGGTACATTTTACAGTTTTTTCTACTTTTGTGTGTGTAAGATTTTCTAAGATATCTTTTTAAACTGTAGATATCATTGAAGTTTCCAATGTAACTTTCTAGAGAAAGTTACATCTTCCTCTCTTCCTCCCCAGAACGGTAGCTGCCATTCTGAATTTGGTGTTTTCCACTCTCTTCCAAAATTTTATAGTTTTAGTACATATACATGTCTGAAACAATATATAGAATTGGTTTGCATATTTTTTCCAAATTTATATAAATAATATCATAATGCATATTTCAACAGAATTTTTGACGTTTATTCACGTTGATACATGGATACTGTAGTTCATTCTTTTTTAGGTAATATAAAGTATTCAACAGTATAGCTCTATCTAAATTTATCTCTTATGTTGATGTATATTAAAGTTGTTTTCAATTTTTAGTTACCATGAACAGTGCTGCAATAGACCTTACAGATACCTCCTTACAAATAGGCTCATGTGTGAAATTCCCTCTAGGATACTAACTAGTGGAATTGCTAGTTTGTTGGGTATATGCATTTTTATCATTATTAGATCTTGCTAAATATTTAATAGCAGGGTGGTGCCAATCTATACTCTTCGGCTGTATATGAGATTTCCTGTTTATATTCATGTCTTCATCCACATTTAAAGTATTAAGACTTTAAAAATTTTTGCCAACTGAATGGATGTGAAATAGTATCCCATTGTTTTAATTCGTGAATCCCTGATAACTACTGAAGTTGAGCATCTTTTATCTTAGTGCCCTTTTGTTATTCTCTTTTGTTAATTCTTCCTTAAAGTGTTCAATCTAAAATTTATTCCATCTATTGAGTTTTTAATTTTAATGCTATTTTTATTTCCAAGATTATATTTTCTTTCTTAATTTCTACTTTGTCTTTGGGCATTCTAAACATTCTTTTTTAAAAGTCTTGGCAGGTTATATGATGAATTTCACCCAGAGGGAAGTCATATTTTGATGACTACTGATTTGTTGACTCTTTGATTTCTTTGTTGGTTTTTGAACTTAAGTAGGTAGGCTCAGTTTGAATGGGGGATTTCCAGTTCATATATTTTTTCTTCCTCTTTGTCCCTCTGCGCATATCCCTTTCAATCCAATGGCTCCTTCTTAGAACCCTGGGTCCTCACTTTAGACCCAGGTTTTTTGACATTTTTAGGGCTCCTTTCTTAAGGTACTATTCAGGTCACTGCCGATCCAGTGATGGAGAGCCAGAGTGCTTGGGTCAGATCCTGTTTGTGAACAATCTCCATGCCATCCTGCCTTCAGAAATTTGCAGCTTGTTAAAGGCAAAAAAGTCCCAGCTGGTGGTCAGTAGCATTTTTCAGGCCCCTCATGAGTAGGGCAGCCTTACGCCTGCTCCAGGCTTCAAGAAGGGAGCTTGGTTTTGGTCCCCTTCTTGACATGGAGCAATTTAGTCTCAGCCTTGCTCTCTGATCATCACCTGGAATTTCTCTTCTGTTTCTAGTTCACAGAAATGCTTAACTAATTCTCTAATCCAGCTCTGACTTTTTAATTTCTTGATTTTCAACTGTGTCTGTTACAGGTATGTATCTGGAGCAGAAAGTATGCCCCGGGTGTGACTTTCCATTGTCACTGTGATTAGAGACACAGGTTACCTTGATTAGGGAGCTACCTTTTTATATTCAGTTGTAACTCTGGGTTGTTATAAGGGCCCGATGAGACTAAATGTTGCTGATAAGTCTGATGCTAATCTGATACTGCTTTTTTTGTGTGTGGGAGCAACACAAATGCACAGACATATGCTTGGGTGTATTCACATTTCTATTTGAAAGTACTTAGGATCTTATATCTAGATTCCTATCTATCTATTCATCCTTCCACTCACCTACCTACCTATCATCTATTTGTGTGTATTATATGTTTATATTTTTACTTGAAAGTCTTTACCCTTTTTTTTTTTTTTTTTGGATCTTTTTATTCTTAATGTTCTGGAATTGTATAAGGATGAATCTAGGTGGGGGTCTTTTTTATTCTTTCCGACTGATACTCAATGAAGCCTTTCATTCTGAAGACTTGAATTTTTCTAGTACTGGGAAGATTTTCCTATTATTCTTTTATATTCCTCTTCCATTTCTCTGTTCTTTGATGGATGTTGGCCCTTCTTGATTGATTTTCTGTGCCCCATCCTTTCTCCTCTTCTCTTTTTCTATTTTTGTGTTTTTTGCTCCATGTTTAGGGAAACTCCTTAATGTTTTCTAGTAGCTCTTTAAATGAATTTGTTGGCAAGCTATGTATTTTTTCTTTCCATGAATTCTTTGTTTTTTGACTGCTTCTTCTTCATAGTGGCCTGTTCTTACTTTACAGGTGAAATATAATCTTAAGTCTCTGTGAGGATACTAATAAAAATTTTTTAAAATCTTCCTTCTCTTCCTTGGATTCTCTCTGTACCTCCTGGGTAATTTGTTGTGAATGTTCACCTTCTTGCTATTGGACTGCCTCAGCTGTCTGGTGGCCCTTGGTCATCCTTCCATATTTACAAATGAAGGATCATGCCGAGCATCTGACCCGAGAGAGCACTAAACACAGACTTGTTAAGACTAATGTCCTCTCTGGGCTTCTGGCCTCAATAAGAATTCTGACCTGCTACCTTCTATCCCAGAGCCATTGTGGGGGACTCCACACAAAGGCAGCCTTTCTGACTTGGGTCACCCTTCTCTCTGGTTTATCAGTTAACACAATTCCATCCCCCTTACAGTCATCCAGAAGTTTATAAAAATCTCTGCTATGGATATACCTCCCCCACTTCCCATTCTCAACACTTGAAAAAATGTGCTTCATTCTATGTTTCCTAAGCCCGGTGGATTTAGAAACTGGGGTGGGTGACAGGTAGTTTAAGAGGTACACTCAATGCACCATCTTGAAGCAGAACATCAGTTGAACATCAATTGGTATTTTATGCAAATCACTGGCTACTGTGTGGAGAGAGGTTTGAATGGGAGCAGAAGTCAGAGCTGAGAGTCCATTTCGGTCCACCTGTTTCAAATGCAAGAGATGGAGCCAGGTCCTACCTGAGGGAGTAAGAAGAAGAGAGAGGGCTAAGTAGAAGAATGGGGATGTATTTTAAAGGTATGTCTGACAGAGGATCCTTTCACTTATTCCGAATATTTCTGGAGTTGTGTGAGATCCCAGGATCAGAGGATCTTCAATGATGAATCTAGGGAAGTGGCATGGCATGGTAAATTGCCTTGGGACAAAGGCAGGCCTGAATTTGAATTATATGAGTGATTTTTGAAGAATACCTTATAGCCTCAGCATCCTCATCTATAAAATGGGCCTACTAATACCTACTTCTGCTGGTGAGGCAACAGAATTCCCTTGGACCATCTTAAGAAAAAAGGAATTATTGCAAAAATACAAGCAGATTAGCTTGAAAGTAGGAAGCTGTTCAGAATGAAGCCTACAAATCTCCACACTCCTCTCTATGGCCCAGATGATTTCTCTTGCATAGCATTCCTTTGCTGTGTGTCCACTGCAGTTCTATTTTATCAATGCCAACTTGAGGAAGGAGATAGTCTGGTTGGATTGTCTCATTATTATTCGCCCATTTGGAGGAACCCTTTCCTACCAGGTCACTGGTTGCTGACCACGGAGGCTTTTCTCTGGTCAAGTGATTACCTTGCCCCAGTCAGGGGCCACTTCTGTGCAAAGAGCAGCACAATCCTGCTTTCCTGGCCAGAGGGGGCTCCATGTGTTAAGATAAAAAGGGACCCAGGGAGGAAAAACCAACACGCCAATACTTTATCTGTCAGGGTTGATCTTATGATGTTATGATGGCAGCAAATAAAACAAGACATGTAAGATATGTAGGCGTAATATATTTACATGAACCCCACCTCATTACAAAAAATGCCCCCTTATGCACTACACAAAAATGTGTTCAATAATTGTTAGATTCCCCAGCATCTCATATTATGGGGGCATTCTAAGAGGCCAAAAATAGCCTAATTGGAAGTGAAAGTAGGCTCTGAAATGCATCTAGGAATAAAGCCTGGAGAAATAAAAAAGCCCAGGAATTTGTGGGAATTACTTTGTTTCTTTGGTTTTGTATCTTTGTAAGAATCTCTATTGCAGATTAATTATGCCTGACACATGCCTTCTTCTCTTTATATGCCTTGAAACTCCAAGTCAAAATATGATTTATATTTTCAGGACCATGACTGTTCAGTATCTATTTCTAAATCTGTCTGGTTAAAAATGTATATGAAAACAGAACCTGTAATACTGCCATTTAATTAATAAGGACAGGAGTTTCAGTTTCCCGCCATATGCATTCTTCTGTTCAGCTGCAATGCAGGTGCTATTTTCTGTGCTCCTTTTTAACTTTTAATAAGCTTCCTTTCTGTAGAGTGTGGGTAATGCTGTGAAAGAGTAGCTAAAACATATTTTCAAAAGAAAAACAATCCTTAACTGAAAAATGATCCAAAGGAAGGGGGGAACAAAGAGAGCTTCCATGACACATTCACATAAATGTAATGATCCTCATTTGACAGAAAGGAGGGGGGGAGAAGAGACACAGGCCTCCCTTTTTCTGGTTTCTCATATTGTCACTCAGTTCTTTCCACACTGCCTCATTAACATTTGTACTTCTGTAGGAAATTGGAAGTATACAGGAAGGAGAACACAGACTGGGGAGTCTGATGCCTGGACCTGAGTCCCAGCACTGCTGTCACCTAGTTGGGGACACTGGAAGGGCATTTCCCCCTCATCCTTCAACTCATCATCTGAGGGATGAAGAGAAGGTTTGGAGGAGGCCAGGGCTTTCCAATGAAGCAGAGGCCTAACTGCTGATCTGGGATTCAGGGGATATTTGATAACATTGAATCACATAATAAAAATGTTAATCCCTTTTGCAACTTTTTTCAGTATTTTTTTTTTCTTTGCAGTGTGTCATGGAAAAGACCTCAGTTTGGTGCTGATATGTCTTTAACACCTCTCTGATTTTTTACTAATTTTCTTTTTTTTTTTCTTTTTTTTAACAGAGCAAACCTCAAGCTCAGAGCCTTTGGCAGGCTACAATGTCTAGAATTTAGATATCCTACCCCTTCCACTCCTGCCAATGGTATTTGAATTTGAGGTCACTTTCTAAGGATGGAAGGTGTTCCTGGTATTTCGGTGATAATAGCAATACAATACTGTCTTGGAAAATAAATGGAATTTTAAGTTTTAGAAGTATGTCTAATGAGTACTATTATTTGTACAAGAGGCAAATAGACATAGTTGGAATGGTTAAGCGACATGACTGGAGGTAGGAAACACCGGTCTGGATGCCACCAAGAGCCTCTGCAGCACTCGAGCCTGGGCATTCTCACCCAGCCCACTGAAGCCTCTTTCCATTGATAATGCAAACACATTTACAGAAGAACAAGACACCCCTCATCCATCCTTCTTATATGACAATTCACCTGGCTCTATGGCTCCCAGAATTTTTATGTAATAAACACAGGAACAGTTTGTAGTTCATGACACTAGTATGTAAAGAGAAAGTGAGAAAATAGTTCCTGGAGTTTTTGGAAGGTTGTAGACTGCTGGTCAAACCTGAGAGATTGAACATATTTATTTTGGCTCTCTCTCAGAACTCAGTTAAAAAGATAGTAAAGGAATAAAACCATTTTAAGCCTACAAGGACAAGGAGAATGGGCAGGAGACAACGACAGACCAGAGATGCTAAAAAGTATTTTGGAAGGTGGACAAGTTGTGGATGAGGGATAATTGGGACATGAGTGCCTGCGTACAGAGGAACCTGTGAAAAGCCAGCTGATTCACGCTTTAGTGCTTTGGAAAAGCTCAGGGATCAGAGAGACGAGGTTCCTCTGGAGACAGCAGAGGGACTGCAAACAGGATGACTGATGGCAATTCTGTCCAAAGCAGAGTTTCTCAACCTTGTCCCTACTGGCATTTTGGGCGGGAGATATTCTACGTAGGGCGGGGCTATCTCTCACATTGTGGACTTGGCAGCAGCCCTGGGCTCTATGAACCAGATGTTAATAGTCTTCCCTTTCCAGCTGTGACAACTAAAAATGTCTCCAGACACTGCCACACATCCCTTCAGGGACACTCTACTGTTTTCTATGCAAAAGGAACGAGAGGTTTATTCTATGACTATGGTGGACCAGAAAAGCCCCAGATCTGGGAACAGGAGGTACAGAGAAGGGAGGGGTGAGGCACTGTACTGAAAGCCAGGGGGTAGGGGAAGTCTACATACAGAATCCCAGCTCTCTTTGTCTGCTTAGGATGGTGAAAGTGCCCAAGGGGATATGGGTGGGCAAGCCACTGAGCCTCCAACAGGAGAAAAGGAAAAAGAAAAAGGGGGTATTCCAACCCTGTAGATTTCTCAAGGGTTGGAAGAGGATATGTGGAATGCCAGCTCGAGCAAAGCAGAAAGTGAGAAGAAATTCTTTCTTTTCCCTCCTTTAACCCCAGGAATGCACCTCTGCTGCTCTTGGACAGAAAAGTAAACTAATTTGTTTTTGTTGTTCAAGTATTTGAAACAAATTGGTTGTGTTACACATATTTTATTTTATTTTGATTGTTTTTCAATGCAGGAGGTCATAGGAAATTATGTAACAGTTTCCTAGCTTTATTGATAACTCTTAACCATATACACATATGGTACGTGGGCTTCTATTTGTATTCTTGACCTGGGTCTGCTAAGAGTAAATAGGCCCTTCTGTCAGAAGTTTGGTGTCTCCCTTATGTCAGATTTTTTAGTGATAGGACTCGGAAAACTAACGGTAGTTATTAACTCTAAGAAAAACAAAAATATGAATGAGAAATGAAATAAAATCATACTAACCTACTAGATTAAGCTATAAACAATATATATGTACACACATACACACATTTTCTACCTAGCTGTCTATCTATCTACATACATACATACGTACATATATTTAACTGTGTTTGTAATGACACAGAGATCAAACATTACTTTTTTCAAAACTGTGATAAAATTTAAAGACAAGGATGTTGTGGGAGAGTTGTGCATATGGCCAGGGTTGGTGGCTGTTTAACCCCCATGGTAAGATGTCAATAGAAAAGTTATTTTTCAAAAAAATTGAAAAACCAAGATACAGAGCATATGTGTATTATTTAAAAACATAAAACTAAAATAAAAAAACCATAAAACTAAACTCTAGAAAAACACTAAAAGAGGTGAAAGTAACTGCCTCTTAAGAACAGAACTTGAACATGAGGCAGAGTGGTTAGGGCACTGATATCTTTCAGGATAAATATTTTATTACAGTTTGCCTTCTTAAACTACATACATGTTTTACACTGATACAGATAATCTTTTGTTAAATAAAGGCTACAAGAATGTCGGGAGATTTAATGATGGGTGAAATGTATAGAAGAGAGAATATTTATAAAAGAAAAAGCATGATACATTTCTATGTGGAATGAAGAATAGGTAGAACATAGTGAGTTCATGTTAACAAAATGAAGATGAATGAAAAATCACATAATGTATTTGTTTTTAATAAAGGAGGGAGGCAGAATGGACATTTGTCTACTGTCTACTAAACGGCAAGCAGGGCATTAGGGGTTTTATATACATTATCTTTTGCATTCTCATGATAATTCCAAGAGGCGTATGTTATTAGTCTCACTTTACAGATGGGAGAACTGAGAGGTGTAATTGGGGACAGGGAGGCACCACAGTGCCTGGGTGTGGACTGAGATGTCAGTGTTTAGATCAGGCTTCTGACATTCATGAGCTGTCACAGCCTTGGGCACACACCTCATCCTCCTGTGTTTCTGTGTTCTCCTGCGTAACATGGGAATAGAGATGAGATCAAAGGTTATTATTGGCTTATTATTTCATCTCATAGGAGCATTATGAGGGATTTATGAATGAATATGTGTAAGGCATTTATAAAAGTGCCTAACACATCATAAGAGCTATTATTATAAAAGGCATTCAGCCAATCGAATGAAGATCGAATGAAATTTTTAGGGATACATTTTTCTGAAACTGAGTTTCCTCATCTTATTTGACGTCTCTGGGCATTTGGAACTACTGACCACTTGCCCAAGATTACAAAACTGCTCATTAGTGAAGCTGGACTTTGAACTCAAGTCTGTCTGCCTTCAAAGCCCAGGCTCTTTTCTCTATAATACGTTGCCTCCCATTAGCTAATAGGGCAAGTGGCAGAAAGACTAGCTACAAAAGCAGAAAATATCAACACTAGAAAACAGAAAGAGGGAAATGAGAGCGTTGACCAGCGAAGGAGTTAAACAATATGATGTTGAGTCACACAGAGAAGGAAGTGTGATCCATTAGGATAAAAATGAGATGGCAACACAGGTAGGAAAGGGTAGAAGATTATGTTACTGAGAGAGAGAGAATACCAGAGCAAGCTCGTGTAAGTAGGACATTATGATTGGCAGAGATGAGTTTTAAGTAGGGATGGTCTCAGGAGAAACACTTTAGTCAATCTATGACATAGCTTACTTTAACTCTTGGAATGCCAACAGAAAGATCCCAGCTGGATTTCCAGGGTTTTCCACTTTAGGAAGCATGCACTTTCCCTCTGCCTCACACCTTCTACTCTGCTTTCCTTATACCATCCACAACTGTAATTGATTTTCTATTTTGGGATTATCTGTTTAACAACCATCTCCTTAACTGTAAGACTATAAGGTCTATGAAGGCAGGGATTTTGCCTGTTTTATTCAATTGTACTTAACACAGTGTCTGTTACAGATTGAAGGAAGGCAAGGAGAAAGGACATGGTTCCATATGTAATAAATTATACTTTAATGCTGTCCTCACAGACCAAGAGGCTATGCTAGAAGTAATGGGAAAAAAACCATTCAAAATAAGTTAGCCAATATTTTGGTATTAGGTATCAGAATGTACAAGCTGGGAGGACCTTAGAGATCACACAAAGAGGAATAAGATATGACCCCTGCCCCAAAGGAAGGTGCTTCTGTTCTAAAGGGGAGAAAGAGGAGACAGATCAATGCACTTGGAGATGATGAGGGATCTGGTGCTGGGAGAAAAGAGAAAGAAAAATGGAAAGCGACAATCCATTCTTATGACTGTTCATTAAACATTCTGTATTTGTTCACTTTGCTCCCAGGGAATAATAACTTTGCAATGCACTCAGGAGTCTAGCCCATCATTCCTAATGAATGATGGCAAGGTGGAATCCCTGAAGTCCTTCCTTCCAGTGGGCTTGCTGAGGGAGCAGGGGCTCAGTTATCAGGCAGCCATCACTGAGGCACTCATGTAGGCTCCCAAATCTTATCTATGCAGTTGTTTTCAAACTGGGGTTTAAGAAATAAATGTTATACGAAAACAATGAATCATGGAACACTACATCAAAAACTAATGATGTACTATATGGTGACTAATATAACATAATAAAATTAAATTAAATTAAAAAAAAGAAGTACATGTGCATATCACCTTTACTTCTGCCTCAAAATGGGCATAAAAACATCCCCTTCAAAGAGATACATGCACCCTGATGTTTACAGCAGCATTATTTACAACAGCCAAATTATGGACAGAGCCCAAATGTCCATCGACTGATGAACAGATAAAGAATATGTGGTATAGACACACAATGGAATATTACTCAGCCATGAAAAAGAATGAAATTTTGCCATTTCCAATGATGTGGATGGAGCTAGAGAGTATTATGCTAAGCAAAATAAGTTAGTCAGAAAAAGACAAATACCATGATTTCACTCATATGTGGAATTTAAGAAACAAAACAAATGAACATAGGGGAAAAAGGAGAGGAAAACCAAGAAACAGACCCTTAACTATAGAGACTACACGGATGGTTACTGGAGCAGGGGGGTTGGCGGGGAGATGGGTGAAATGCGTGATGGGTATTGAGGAGAGCACTTGTCATGAGCACCGGGTGTTGTATGTAAGTGATGAATCACTAAATTCTAAACCTAAAACGAATATTACACTGTATGATAACTAACTGGAATTTAAATAAAAACTTGGAAGAGAAAATAAACAAACCATCTCCAATTAACCTAACTACTCCCACCATCTTTTTTTGTGTGTGTTGTTTTGGAAATAAAAAAAATAATAACATTTTTAATATAGATGTAGAAAGAAAGTATTTTGGTAACTGGAGCATTTATTTAAATGGAGTATCTCTTCTTTAGCGCACACAGGATGACACAGGGAGCTACAGAGCTGAAACAACCAGCTCAAGGCCACGGCACGTTGGTGGCAGAGCTGCAGTCAGAACATGGCAACTCCCCAACCAGTGTCCCATCTCCTACACGGCAGCATCTGAACCATGATAAGCAAAACTCAAACAAGCCTTTTGAGCTGAGGAGGCACCCCATGACAGCCGGTTTCCAAGAAAATGCCTATCTTGCTTTTGGATGCTGCAACCAGTTAGGGCACAGGCAGAGAGATGAGGAAAAGCAAGTCTTCTCAAATGGAAACCCTGCATAAATAAACCAGCTGATGGAAAAGTGACTTCTGAGATAGGAGGGCTGCTGCCCATTGACAGTATTTAAGTGTTCCCTTTGGCAGGTCTTTACTCTGAACACGAACGAAGAGGCTCTTTTGAGATACCGGACAGACCAAAAAAAAAATGTAGTCATAAAATGAATTAACCATTACATGCCAAGCCCTTCATTCGTTATCTTGCTCATTTTCTCTGCAGAACACCCCTAGGAAGCTGAAGCAGCTGTCATTTCCATTTTAGAAAAGAGAAACCGTGGCACAGAGAGGTTAAAGAGCTTGCTCCAAGTCACCGAGCTGGTCAGAGTAGAGCCAGACAGGATTTCAACTCAAGAAGTGAGACTGCCGTTCACCCTCTTCTCCATTACGCTCTAATGCATTATTATGTGGGGCTCGGTTCCACATGCATCGCTGCCCAGAACCAGGACTGAGGTGTGTCAATCTAGAGGAGAATGCAAGATCTCTCACCTAATGACAGGAACCACAATTTCTCTGAAGCACTGGACAGTTTACAATCTTCCACATGCGTTCTCTTATTTAATATTTATTCTAACCTATCAAGGAAATGTAATTATCCTTCTGAGGAGCTGAAGCTCAGAGAAGGCAAGTAAGGTGCCCAGGTCACCCAGCTGTGACCCAGCGGAGCCAGGATCCAAACTTCATGTGTCTGGTCACCCCCAGCCTGGGTTCTTAGCATTGGATATGCTTTCTCAGTCTTTTTCTCCCTCTGACCTCACACTTAAGCTCTGGTGGGAGGGATATTGTCCAAATGCACCACCTCGCGCTAACATTTTGCAGTTTGGTGAGAGTTTCGAAGTATGTGACAAACTGAACATACATAGTAATAAGTGATTTATCTAGAAAAGCTCAGATAAATGACAATTTATTTCTTCTAATAACGTGTGATACTTGTAATAATCTCCTAGAAAAATGGTGCTGATTAATTTTAAAACATGAAAATGTCAACAGAGAATAATTCCATTATATTCAGGATGATATAAGGTTATCATCAAAATTAGTAACACCTTGCTCAAATTTGTACAGTTCTTTGTAGTTTACGGAGCACTTTCATGTTCATTAGATCATATGACTTTTACAAGAAGATGGGCATGTTCAATTATTATTCTCCCCATTTAACAGAAAAGAACATTAAAATTTAGAGAGGTTAAAGCTTACTCACAGTGGCTCACAAGAGATACAACTGGAGCTGAATCCAAATCACCCGACTCCTAGGTTAAAGCTCTTTCTACAACCCCAGCCGTAGCATCCCCATTGTATGCTCTTAAAATAAAAGCAGACTCTGAAGAAGATTCCAGGTGCAGTATATGTGTGCCCATTCTGGCTCGTCCCATTGCCTGACTCTTCAGGGAAACCAAGTTTATGGAACCTCTGGCAAGCGTCCCTGGGGGTTAGATGGTGCCCTCCAGGGCAGGAATTTCTACCTTCACTGGGGATAGACTGCTGATATATTTGGTGACAGACATGGGAGCCTGGGGCTTCTGGGGGAGGATCTGCTCTCTGCAAAAACACCCACAGGAGAGAAGCATTTGAGAGGTGGGGAGGTGTTTGAAAATGACTGCAAAAGGTATGACGAGTATGAAAGATACAGCTTAGGGAGTGACTCACATGCAGATATTAATCAAAGGAATTTAACACTTGAACAAAGAATAAAATCACCCAGAACTGCTGCCAACTTGGTGAACATAGCCAGACCTAGCCCATATTTGGCACTCAGGACAGTCAGCAAAGAACATCAAATGTATTCTTTCTCAGAGCCCTAACTGGTCCTTGCCTCCTAGCCTACAAAATCCAGTGGGGCAGAAGTAAAATGACTACTGATTGGTCTGGGAACATACTACTGCCAAGTCAATAAATTCTTTTATACTGTGGTCTCTTCTCTGCTCTTCTGCATAAGGATATCCGGCCCTTTTCACAAAAAGTAGTCTTGTTTTCCTTTAACCCCAGACGACTATCACCTCCTTGGTCAGGCTTTCACTGACCTCTCTCTCAAGGCAGATTTTAATGCTCCCACCTTTGGGCTTTAACTCATCACACTGCCTTCTAATATTTAGGTACCCTGATGTCACCACTGAAGCCAAAGTCCAAGGACTTGACCAAAACTAAGCCCCTGAAAGATTTCACCTGAATGCATAAAGTGAGTAGCACTTATAATGAATCAGAGTTAATTTGCAGTTAACTAATTGCTGTCACTGAGTGAATGGAAAGAGGCACTTTCTATTTAAATGAAGTTTTTCAAAAAACTCGATATTTCTTATCTAGTTGTAAATAATCTTAATTTTACCTGCCTTTCCTCCTGCTTAACCAGAGGAAATCGGTGAATATCAGGAATTTATCCTTGTTGTCTGAAAGCAGAGGGAGGACTAATTGATTCTAATCCATTAGATTACACCAGGTTTCAAAACCAACATTTCCCCTCTTGCAGCACTGCTCTCACTGGGAATGACTTGTTCAATACCTGTCTCCTGTATTAGCCTTTGTGAGCTGTGCCCAGGCAGGGGCGAGTCTGCATTGCTGACTACCGTATTTCTTAGCTCTAGCATAGAGCCTGGCACAGGGCAGATTTCAGTAGCCTTTTGTTGAATGAAGACATAAATGGATTAATCAATTAAGGACTTCTCAGAAAAGGTGGCACAGCTGAGTTTTCCATC
This sequence comes from Phoca vitulina, assembly GCF_004348235.1. Taxonomy (NCBI): domain Eukaryota; kingdom Metazoa; phylum Chordata; class Mammalia; order Carnivora; family Phocidae; genus Phoca; species Phoca vitulina. Next base: position 27,636,406 of record NW_022589723.1, read on the forward strand.
ATTAATGAATACCAACTGCAGAGCTACCATTTATAGAGCGTCCATGTGGATCAGCCACTGGGCTAAACACCTTAAAATTTATGTAGTGTAAAGATTAGTGCCTATGTTTTACAGATGAGGAAACAGATTCAGAGAATGAAGTAACTCATTTACACTCATATAACTAATTATTGGCAGACAACCCATCATTGAAACCAAGCTCTGGCTGATTCCAAAGCCAGTGCATAGATGAAGGGAAAAATCACTTTCTGGCTGAGGAAAGAGCATGGAAAACATAAGGATGTGGATGTGCCCAGGGCTGGGGGAGGGGGAGGCAGTTCAAAAACTGGTTGGAGCATAGGCTGCCCAGGGATGTAGAGGTTAGACAAAGAGGTTGGGTGGCGCTCACCTCAGAATCCGGGACTATAGACTATACCGGAGCCACACTAACCCAGACTTTCCCTTGGAAATGAAATTTCTGAATAAATCCCATGTAATAGCTTATTTGCAAGGTTTTCTGCTAAATGCAGAAGTATAGAGAAAAAATTTCCAATGCTTTAAGGTTCCAGTTAGTTGAGTTGCAATTAATCAAATTCCACTGTGAAAGAAAATGTCCTAGCTGGATGCTTACTTACAATTAATTTTTTTTTATTTTGAAATAATTATATATTTTCAGAGCATTTGCAAAAATAGTACAGGGAGCTCCCATATACACTTCACCCAGTTTCATAATGTTAACATCTTAAATAATTACTGTACAATGATTGAAACAAGGAAATTAACATTGGCACAGTACTTTTAACTAACTCCAGACTTCATTCAAATTTCACCAGTATTTCTTCTAATAACCTTTTTCTGTTTCAGACTCCAACCCAGAATCCCACACTGCATTTAGTTGTCAAGCCTTCTTAGCCTCCCTCAATCTTTTGATAGTTCCTCAGACTTTCCTTGTCTTTCACAACCTTGACACTTTTAAAGGGTAGTGGTCAGTTAGTTTGTAGACCGTCTCTCAATTTGGGTTTGTTTGATGTTCTATCATGAGGAGATTGAGGTCATATGTTTTTGGCAAAATATGCTAAAACCTGCCATCTTGGCAAATGCATCACAGTGCATCATACCAGGGGTACATGATGTCAAAGCTGACCTTGAGTGACCTTGGGTGAAGATGGTGCCCTGTAGGATTTCACCTCTGTCAAATTATTATCTTTATTCCCTCTGTAATAAATAAAAATCCTGGGAGAGATACTTTTAGACTATGCAAATATCCTATTCCTTCTCAAACTTCTGCCCACTAATTTTAGCATCCACTGGTATATCTTGCCTGAAACAATTACTACTATGGTGTTCTAATGTTGATTTTATACTTTGCATATTCCATTTACAATGATTAATTGGAACTCCTTTGTAAGGAGAAACCATCCTTTCTTTCCCATATATTTATTTATTCAATTAATTCATTTATATTAGCATACATGCATGAATATTTTATTTTATGGGCGATCATCCAATACTATCATTATTTTTTATTGTTGTTCAAATTGTTCTGACTTTGGCCACTGAGAGCTCCTCGACCTCTCAGCATGCCCCCATCCTCTTTTTAAGTACTTCTGACCTTGTGGCACCACAGATACTCCAGGCTCATCTTGTGTTTTCTCTGCCCCAGCCCTGTAATCAACCACTTCTCCAAGGAGTCCCAAGTTCTTCCTTTTATTGGGGAATGGTATTTAGAAACCAAGATCTGGGCACTAGGTGTGCTCGTTACTGCTTGAGTGCCATTTCTTCTAGGTGCTCTCACTGGACAGAGCCAGGAAATACATATATGTATTTTAATCCATATATATATATATATACATCTATAATTATTTCCATATCAATCATTTTGTATGTGTATTATAAAACCATGAGTTCATACTGATACCTCTGATAACAATTCAACACTACAGGGCTCATGCTATCCTTTCCCCTTTTCTAAATGGATGCTTACTGTGGGGACAATTTTCTAACTCTCCCTATATCTAAACACCACAGCACATCATCAGAATTCAGAAATTCCACTATGCTTACTGAGCTGAGCAGAAATATCTAGAGCAGACAAGAGTGAAGGTATCCTTTTAAATTTTCATTGGCCAGTTTTATGTCACCCATAACTAACACAGAGAGACACTTGCCACACCTGTGGCAACTTTAAAGGCATTCACAAATAAAATATTTAACAACGACTGGAAACTTGAGAGATCCCTTCCTCAGCTTTCTTATATACCAACTTCCTACAGCACCTTGGATTGGGGTCATGCTGTTCAGGGGGAGGGACTTGTTTTCAAAGGAGGCTTCTTGCCTGAGGCCAGAAAAAAACAGGACCTTTGCAGACTCTCAGTTTAATGTGGCCTAACTTAGCCTCTCTGGATTGTAAATGGGCTTCTACAGAAGAACTGAAGCACTTTTCCAAAAGCAGTTATGGCTGTGCTTCTAGAAGAAGCCAGCCTGTCTGGAAATCCTAAGAGGCACAAAGGAGAGGGAATATGAAGGGAAACTAAAGTCTTTCAGTGTAATGCATTAAAGAAGATACCAATAGAGTAAATGCCTCACTATGATGCAATTTCAGGAGGACCATGCATTAAATAAGAACCTATTATATCCCAGTCTTACCGGGGATATAGAGAAACAGAATACTACTTTTATTACAAAGTTGAATACATGAACTTCAGGGGGAGTTGCTTCTATATTTAAAATATGACCAAATGACAGACTTACTGAAATCAATTTTCACTGAATCCCTAATGTGTATCACCCACCATGATGATGGCCAGCATGGAATGAGTTTATGATTAGAGGTCTGGGTTCTTTTCCTGCTACAAACATCATGAAAGTAGTTCAACTAAATTATCTTCATGGTTTAGCTCCAAGAGTTCCTGATTCTTCTGACTCAGTGTGGTCCAGTGGAATAAGCATGCACTTTAGGATGTAATCTCACCCCTGTTAATTGGCACAGCTTGAGCAAACCATGTGAGTTTTATTTTGCATTAAACTTTGATGATTTTAAAAGAGAAGTAAGAATGCCTGCTCTAAAAATTTGTTAAGAAAATTATACGAGATGAAGTAGATATACTTCTAGAAGAAAGTAGAAAGCAGAAAGATGTGGAAAATATACTTCTGGTTCTCAAACTAGCTGTGTCAATGGTGGAGGAGACATTCAGCCTGCTTTAGCTGTCTGTAAAATGAGGAAACTCAATTAGATTAGTGTTTTCAAACTTTTCTTTAGCTCTTTAAAACCCCAAATGATGTTTTTATATAGCTCTCTCTAAGACAAAATGGATCAAAGGAGGGTGACTCTGATTGCAGAGGGGTGGCTGGCTTTGAAGCCCTTCCGGGCTGACATCCCATCTTACTGTACTCATCCACATGGCACCTCTGAGCTTAATTTAAGAAATCATGGAATAGACGGTGTCTAAGTTCCATCTTGCTCCAAAGAATCCTAGCATTCCAAGTGTTCATCCCTGGTCTTTGCCCTCTGGGGGACAGAGAGTGAATGGTCACACCTGGTGCAGAGAGTGGTGGGCAGTACACAACTAAGTGCAAAGCTGCAGGTTCCATTAGGGTTGGAGAATGAAAACAATGAAAGTTGGATAGTTGTCTAGAAGATTCTAAGAAAATGTGGACTCTGCATATTATTTCTCAGAATGGCAGGACTTTAAAGAGTGAGCAGAGTGGATATTTTCTGGGGGTGGGAAGAACAAAATAAGTCAAGCCCTAGGAAGGGGAATGAATATGGAGGGTCTTGGACAAGGCAGAGTATGCAGTCCTACCCAGCAACTTTGTGCTCACCTCGACCACAATTCCCTCCAGCTGTTATGCCTTAGGAGTCTTGTGTAAACCTCCCTCCCAGGTAGACCTGCTCCTCAGGACTTAGCCCCTTCTTCATGGTGATGCTATCTCTGGGGTTGTCTGTATTGCACAGCTGGAACTAGACTGAGGCTACATGTTGGAGGCTTGGGATTTAAAATTACCTAGGTCATGTGTGGCCACTTTAGGAAGATCTTAGAGGTTGAAGAGTACACTCCTGCAAAAAAAGATATGTTGAAGGTCTAACTCCTGGTACCTAAGAATAAGACCTTATTTAGATATAGGGTCATTGCAGATGTCATTATTTAAGATGAGGTCCTGCTGGAGTAGGGCGAGCCCCTAATCCAACATAACTGCTGTCCTTATAAGAAGATGGCCATGGGAAGACAGATATACAGGGAGAGCACCATGTGACGAAGAAGGCAGAGATTAGAATTATGTAGCTACAAACCAAGGGATTCCAAAGACTGATGGCAAATCACCATCAGTGAAAGCCAAGAAGAGTCAAGGAAAGAGTCAGAGGAAACACAGCCCTACTGGCATCTTGAGTTTTGGACATGCAGCCTCCAGAACTATGAACCAATACATTTCTGTTGTTTCCAATCACCCAGTTTGTGGTACTTTGTTATGGCAGGTGCAGGAAATGAAAACAGGAGGGCATGGGTTATAGGGATTCTGACTGGCACTGAGAAACCAGAGGGAGAGCAGGCATGCCTGGAATGACATGGGGACAGCCATGTTTCTGAAGGTCAGAGTTGAGGACATGTAAGACAGGAGGAGGCTGGAGTGAAGGACCTGGGATAAAGTGCTGAGAGACCTGGTGACCACGGAGGCAGCAGGAGTGACGGGAAAGTGGAAAAGCAGAAAAACTGTCAGGGCACTCTAACAGACTGGGGAAGAATGGGGAAGAGGAGGACTAACTCAAAAAGACTCAGTTTCTTGCTTGAACAGTCTCCTAGCTGTGTGACCTTAGGTAAACCACTTAGTGTCTCTGTTTCTCTGGACTTCATCCATCAGCGGGGCCCAAGATGATGAGTTTGGGTGACTAAGAAACTGAGAGTCCTGTCGATGTATGCTTGATCAAACATTCTGATCCAATTTTGACTTTATTCTCTTTCCCCTGAAGCTTGGTTGGGTAATATAGGATTTAATAATAACAATACTAATGAAAGTTGAAAACCTAGAAGCTAAACGGATCATTTTAGGTTCTGTTTTTGCTAGCTTTTTTTGTTTTCTGATTTGGTAGGATAATGCATCCCTTTCATCTTCTGTTGGAAAATGGGCCCATGCTGTATCCTGTATTCTGCCCAAAGATATATTCTTCCTTTTCCTCCATTGTACCCTCTTGATAGTCTAATTTTGTAAAACTTTCTCTCAGTCTCTAGCACACTTCCTGCCGTGATCCCAATTACACACTCCTCACTCTGTCTACATTGCTGATGGGAATGCAAAATGGGTCCCCTTTCTGCATTCAACACTGAAAAAAAACAACTGACCTAAACATCCTTTTTTTAAAAAAAAATATGCATTCAATATTTCCATGTCTTCAGAGCCTTAATAAGTTTTTTCTTTTTTTTGTAAGATATCGGAGGTGGAAAAGAGAGGGGCTGGAAGAAGAGAATGAGCTCATGAAAATTCAAAATGCTGGTGTAAATTTCCTCATGTAAAAGCACCAACCTTGACACCCTGGTCAGCCTGCTGTCAAACAAGACCTAAGATATCCAACCATTTAGACATCTTTATATTTTTTAAACAAGCCCATATCCTTAAAAGTCCCACAATAAGGGAGGCATTTATCAGTGACAGTGCTCTTTTTCAAGCACTTTTATGGAGGCTTAAAAAAAGCAAGCAAACTTTAATGTATGTATCAATGAAAACTGTTTACAAGGCAGAAGATTGCTCCCGGCATGAGCTCTCTGACACATTTATCACTTCATTCCAAAGCTGGGTGGGAAGGGGCGACCTTCCCCTGACAGCTGATGCCTGGCAAAAAGGATGAAGAAAGTGTCAGAAATTTTATGAATCTTCTGCAGGCAGTTGTAATGGTGAAAATGATCATGATTCTTTTCTCTATCCCCATTCATAAATCTCCATCAGCACTTGAAGATAACGCTGACAATCTATTGTAGTCTTTCAACATAAGGTACCATTGTGGCAGCTTAACTTGGAGCCCAGGAGTGGTACCTGGAATTGGAAGCCTTCCAGGTACAGTGTGTACTGATAAGATCCTGAAGAAAGAGAATAATGGGCCAAGAAGCAGGAAGGGAGTTGGGGTGGGGGCGGGAAAGGGGAAGGCTGTAGCCTTCACTGTGTGACAGTGAGCAAATCACTTACCACTTCTGTGATCTACTTGTCTCTGTCAAATAAAAATAATACTGTTTGCTTTTCCTAATGCACAGGAGAAATGTGAAGAGAAAAACAAGATAATGGATGTAAAACCACTTTGAAAAGTTGAAAGAGGTATGCTAATACAAGGTATTACTATTCATATTATTGTGCTTTTGTGGTGGGAAAATGTTCAAAAGAGAAGGATCCAACTAATTAGCAGGGAATGTGTAGCTTAGAAAACAAGATTATGTGGGCGATGTGAGGTTAAGAAGAGAAGCTCACACTTGTTTTAGCCAAGTTGAAATTTGACATGAGCTCAGGAGTCCATGTTGCTAAGCTGATAGTATATGCTCAATAAATATTTATTGACTGAGTGATTACTTTTAGCACATTGTATAATAGTTACTTGTTTGTGTGTGTCCCTCACTATGGTAGCTCCTTAAGACAGGAATTACATTTACTTAATCTATTGCTATTTCCCAGTACCAACAACAGTGTCTGTCATAAGGCTGGCATTCAGTAAACATGCATTGGATAAACAAAAAAATGAATGAATGAAACAATGGCAAATGTCTCTATAATTACAGTAAGTCAAGTGGACTACTAGTTACTTAAGAACTGAATAATTAGAACCATGTCAGAATGCTACAGTAATCAAGATAATAGGGTACTGACAAATGGATAAGCAAATAGAATAATGGAACAGAATATAGAGGACAGAAAAAAAATTTTTTTGCTTTGATCAAAGCAACTCAAGGAGGAAAGAAACCATCTTCAAAAATGGTGCTAGAACCACTAGGTATCCATCCATATGAAAAATGAACCTCAACTCCTCACTCACACCATATACAAAAATTAATTTATGATGAATGATAGATTTAAACATGGGGCTAAAACTATAAAGCTTGAAGTAAACGTAGGAGAACATCTTCATGACCTAGGGGGTAGGCAGAAATTTCAGTGAACAGTCACAGAGAGCACCGACCATAAAGGAAAAGAAAAGATGAATTGAACTCCATCAAAATTAAAAACTGCTTGGGGCTCCTGGGTGGCTCAGTTAGTTAAGTGTCTGCTTTGGCTCAGGTCATGATCTCAGGGTTCTGGGATCAAGCCCCACATCAGGCTCCCTGCTCAGCAGGGAATCTGCTTGTCCCTCTCCCTCTGCCCCTTGTGATCACTCTTTCTCTCTCTCAAATAAATAAAATCTTTAAAAAAAATTAAAAATTGCTGGTTTGGTAGGAAGAACACAGGAACATTGGTGAAGAACTTTGTCCAACTCTTGGCTTTATCATTTACTAGCTATGTGATCCTTGGCAAATCTCTGAACCTTTTTAAAACCCAATTTTCTTAGTTGTAAAATGGAGATAATCTTAATAAGTGCCTTCCTAATTTGAATAATAAGTGAGATAATGTAAGAGGCAATCTCATTATAAACCTTGAAGTGTTACAGAAATATAATAATTATTATTTATGCCCTGCTCTAGAGAAATTTAAGGTCAGGAAGACAGGACATACCACAAAATGTAGCGAATCCTGGCCACTGGGTGAGGGATTCTGGAGGAGCTGAAGCGTGCAAAGGTCCTTTCTTAAATCTGACTCTGCTCGTCTGAGTAAAGGCACTCTGTTTTTTTGTTTCTTGCTTTGTGTTTTGCTTTGGTCTGACTCCCTTTCCTCTTTCCTGCCTCACTTTTATGTTTTTGCCTTTGCTCTTGCTGTCCTGCTGAGGAAACAAACAAACCTCCAAGTCATATGGCCATTCCACCTAATCCCACTTTTCCAACCTTTCCAATCACAAATCTTTCTGGCTCTGACTTCTTCTGAAATCAGCCACTACAAGGTATTGGCTTGCCACTGTGGCCAGAAGAGAAAGAGTAGAGGCTTCACGATGATAAAGGTTCTTGTTACAGAAATCCAAGATTAAGTGTCTGTGACCAGCTTTTTACTCGACTACACTTTCATCTGTCCAAACACACTTCGGAAAAGCGTGAACCAGAAACTTTCAGAGAATGGACAATCAGACAAGACATGCTCAATTCAGCTGTTGTCAAATGTGATGGGGTTTGTGGATATAATAAATATAATTTTATAAAGACTAGAGTGCTTGATTAATGAAACGAGGCTTCTTTCTTCTATATCCCATTTATAATCTAATTGACAATGTTCAATTTTTTTTTGCTTAATATTTTATTAAGAGATAATATTTTACTATAAGGGATTTAAAAAAATTAACATGCACTTATATTCAATTTTCTGCATTCTTTAAGGCAATTTTGCATCCTAGAGCCATACTGTTTTTCTCATAGGAACATAGCTCTGATATTACAATGTAAGTTAGTGTAGGATTTGGTTTATATTGAATGTTGCATGGGTGTCGCTGTTTTATTTTTTATTTTATTTATTTTATTTAGGATTTTTTTAGAGAGGGAGAGGGTGGCAAAGGACAGAGGTAGAGGGAGAGAAAGAATCTTAAGCAGGCTCCATGCTGAGTGCAGAGCCCAATGTGGGGCTCGATCTCATAATCCTGAGATTATGACCTGAGCCAAAATCAAGAGTTAGGCGCTTAACCAACTGAGCCACCCAGACACCTCAAGGGTGTAGCTATTTTAGAAATCAAGGTTACCATGCATTTAAAGTTAAGAGAACTATATACATACATTAGCCTTAAAGTTATGTTTAAGCCTTATTTGTATTTACAAATAGGAAGCCAAATGCCTCAATAGCAGAGATGCTATCCTGAATTTATCATCTTTCCTCATTTTCATCTGTGGCATGCACCCAGTCTATGGGAGAAGTCCAACTGTGGCAAGCTATATGAAAATAGGATTTTTTTTTCTTTTGAAAATCAGGGGTTTGATCAAGATTAGACTTTCCTCAAAGTGTGACCTATGTAGTCCTACAGGTCCCAGCAGACATCTTGGGTGCTGTCATGAAGAATAAGAAAAATTTCAAACCAGCAGAGTTCTGGGCTTGCCCAGCTATAGCCAGAGAAATTCTGATTCCATTCTACAGTAGTCTATTCTTTATCTTAACATATTGAGGTTCTATAAATCATTTGAAAAAAGAGTTGTAGTGTTGTTAAAAACAAACAAACAAACAGATAGACCTAGGTCGATTAAACTTATGATCCATATCAGGGAATTTTTAGTTAATTATCTTGAAAAACACTACCTGCTTCATAATACCTGGAAAAATAGGATAAAATATAAGTTTTATAAAGAGTTTTATAGGTTTGGCTAAGTTTATAACAAAGTAAGGGAAACCCTTCAGGGCCAAACACTCAGAGGAAACAGTAATCAAGAATGACTGAAGCTTAGGCTGCTGTCAAGGCCTTTGCTGGTCTTTGTGACACAGTGGGGTTTAATGGCTGCATATGAGGATATGAGATGAGTCTTGGGACTGTGCAAGGTATAGAATTGAATTGAAGACTCCTATGCAGAATCAAGAGCTTTAAAAGGAGTCTAATTTCAGTGAAAGGTAGTAAACATTAACCTACTGGCAAGAGGAGAAACTTGTTAATCTGGGTGTAAGTTCTTGTGAGGAAAAATGTCTCTCTTGAGAATTTGTGAACACAGGTCTGTGCTCACATGGGTTTCAGGTTTATTTCTATACAACTTAGGTGATCTAGGAAGCCTCCAGACAAATATAATAATTTACAACAATCATGTAAGAAGTTCTGGGCAGAAACCAAAGCAAATTCTTCCTGTAAAGCATCACTTTCAAAGTGGACTTTGCAGAATTCACACAGCTATAACTGAAATAGACAAGAGCCAGAAAACCAAAAGTATAAAATTTTGAGAATCAAACCGTAATAAGAACCATAAACAAAATCACAAACAAAACCAAACTATAAACAAAAGATTTATGCTCCTATGGACTTTAGGGAGCAACGTCAGAAAAAATAATAAACAATTGGTATGTTTAAATGTGTAAATAAAAGAAGCAGTTAAAAATATGATCAAGGAATAATGTATTTTGAAGAAAACACCAGGAAATCTTGAAAAAACAAACGAACAAATAGACATCTAGAAATAAAAAAGTTACATAACTCTTAAAATTAAAAACTTAAAGGATGGACCAAAGAGCAGAATAGACAGTTAAAGGAAGAATTAGTAAACTTGAAAATAGCACTAAAGAAATTGCTTACTATATATTGTTACATACTGAAGCAATTACTGTTTACAGAAAAAGATGAAAATGTGATAAGGATAATTTAAAGAAACATGGAAGATTAAAAGAGAAAATCTAGGAGACATTTTTTTTTTTTTAAAGTTCCAGAAGAAAAGACTAGAAAAAATGGAAAAGGTAACATTTGAAAGATAATGAAAAACTTCCAGAATTAATGAAAGTCACACAGTCTCAGATTCAGGAACCATGACAAATGTGAAACATAAAAGAAATCTATATCTCTAAATAAAATCATAGGATAAGGAAGATAAATAAGAACACCAAAAGTAGTTTTTTTTTAAAAAGATTACCTTCAAAGAAATAACAATTGGACTCACATCAGGTTCCTTACAGCAACATGGAAATCAAAATACAGTAAAATAATATTTTCAAAATTCTGAGGAAAAATAACTGTCTACATTTATACACTGAGGAGAAATATCTTTTCAAAATGAAAAGGAAACAAAAACATTTTCAGACAAACAAACATGATTCTAGAAAGGATATATGTATCCAAAAAGAAACAATGAGCAAAGAAATTGCTTCCAGACCTGAAATGCTGTGATTCTGTGAAATTTTTCTGTAGTGAATCAAAAGAGACTATTTTGGGGTGAGAAAGAAGCAAGAAAGGGAAAATAAAATTTCTGCTCTCCTAGGTTTAGCAGCAATACTTCGCTGTAGGAGTTTTGCCACAAATCCTCTCTATAGAATCCAGTCTACCAAAAATGAAGAGAAACATGGATTCCCAGGTAACCACCCGCTCAGATGCAATCATTACATTCCAGTAGATGCCCCTGTCTCATAATGCTCATAAATATTAAGTGTATACACTTCTTAATATTCCCTCATGCATTTCCTACTGTGTGTTCTCATCCTTTCAAATTAGGGTACACACCAAGGAGATGTCCTATCTCTGTATAGATTTTGCTTCGGGGGCTGCCATCAGAATCATCAGGAACCATAAATTTGAAAGCAGCCCACAGTAGGGCTCAAGGCTGTGAAGGAGTTGGAGAACACTGAAAGAGCCCACTGTTTACACTTCTTCAATTGCTTTAACTGAGCCAATTAGTTAAAAAAAAAAAAAAAACTTCTTTAAAAGATGGGGGGTATGTTGTAAATATAAACTCATCATTACAGAAAGTATCAAAAGTATTAATCCCAGTTTGCACACTCTTCATTAGAAATTAGAAATGTATGGTCAAGAGTAAAGTTTCTGTCAATTGCCAGATTGCCCAGTCGGCCCTGCCTATGATGAGTTGCTTCTTATCTGACCCAATTCCTGAGCAAATCCTAAAGATGAAAGACAGGATTTTTTGAAATAAGCTCAGACCCACCAGCCTGTGGATTCTGGAAGTAGCTTTATTACAATTGGCTGATATCCATCTATGAAAGTGGATGCACGTACTTCTATTCTCTTGCCAGAGACCTGGTTCTACTGCCTGCATTCACCCCACTCCCACTTTCTACTACTCCTGCCTGAGTAGGGAAATGTGCTCCTAATATGACTGTGTAGCAGCCTGGGGCATTTGCTGGACTGCAATTACTTAGGGGCATTGTCACTCAGTGTTATAACCCCAGACTCACTCCCCATCTTGCTGTCCTCTCTTCATTGCAGCTGGTGAATAAGTAGACTCAGGTTTTGCTCTTCTTTTCTCACACATTCCCAAATATGATGGTCATTCCTTTAGTTTCTAATAATGACCCAGGCCAGACACTGTTAAGACCCAAGATCTGGATTTAAGCTTTAGAGAATGGTAAAAATCCCTTGACTTTAAACCCAAGCCATTTGTCCTTGAGAGCTCTGCATTGGGCTTCTTAGGCACTCTTGAAAGCTCAGGCAAAGTGATCCTTTGTTTCCCATTTGCTTACTGTTCCCCTGTATTTCTCTCTTGAGAGATAGTATTAATTGCTAACATTAAGTGATTAATACTTGCTAGGAACAGTTCTGAGCACTTAATGTGTATTAATGTTATTATTATAATAATCTTACGTGGTGGTACCAAAACATTCTCCTTTTTACAGAGGAGGAAAATGAGGAATAGGGTATTATATAACCTGTTCGAGGTCACGGAGGTAGTTAATAATAAAATGTGCATTTGAACTCAAGCAGTCTGTTCATACAGATTATACTATACTCTTCTATTGGAGTGAATGGGATGGATGGCAGAACAGGATTCTGCCATTGTTGGGACCCTGACTGTAAGTCCAGTAAATAGTGTCACTATTCCACCCCAGGAGGAAACGAGGCAACCAACATACCTACTGATATGCTGCCTTTCCCAGAGCCTCACTGTTTGCTCATTCTCCATCAATGGCATCCGCCTTTGGTCCGCTTATCCCTTGATGTCCACCAGCTCCTACATCTTTAAAACAGGCTGACCTACACACATCTCACCTAGCAGTCCATTAATGAAAATATGCTGGGTGAACTGCTACCTCCTTTGGGAAAAAATTTTAGAAGCATTCATTCACTTTGTTATCATCCCTTCTCTTGCCTCATGCTCTGTTCCTTTGGATCTTCAGCCTTGGACCACTTTGCCTGGTCTCTCATTTCCAGTTCTAGATTCTCCACAAGCCATTGGATATGAATGCCAAACTTCAATTTCTGGCTTGTGCCTTGATCCTATGATTGTACCTAATACTCATCATCTGGTTCAAACCTCTCCAGGCTGTTCTGGGTGAAGACTCAGAGCCCACCATAAATTCTAAGCTCTGGGTTCTCACAATGACATTGACTAGTTGGCTGGTAAGTGTCTTTTCTACACAGAAAAGGCAAACCAGATCTTCAAAGAACTACAGTCTGTTAGGCTAGAACTCTGCTGAATTCTGGCCAATTGGAACTTGGTGCCACATCTCACTTGCAGCCACTAGCAGACACTATCCCTCTCCCCCATGGGTTAATTGCCTGGAACCACAATTCTCCTATCTCTTCTGACTCATAGATTCATCCACTATTTATGCTTCTGTCCCTTTGCCTCACTCCTATATTGGATCTCCTTTGATTTTGAGACTGGCCCAAATCTAGCTCTTATATGGTCTCCTGAATGCTCTCCTCACAGTCAGTCCTATTGTTACACATGTTCCCCTGAACTTGGTCTCATTAAAATATCCTCTCTTGTCCCACTCATCTATGCTGCTAAGATCCCCATGAGCCCATCTGACTTTTACTAAAGCACAGTGAGGGGACTGTTAGGATCCCAACAGCTATTACTGCATGTTTTATATTTTCAACTCTCAGAGGACTGGATTCATGGCAGTTTCCCCCTCTTTACAGTGCTTAGCATGGTGTCAAGAAACATTTGACAAAAAAATAAATGAGATTTTTGAAGGGTGTGTTTACTGGTCAGGACTCTTTTTGCTGCAAGTAGCTAGAAACAACTCAAACAACTGCAAAGTCCAGGAATAGGATTAGTTATGAAGGCTACCAGGAACTGAGACAGTGCTACCATCCTTCTCTTACTCTCTCTATCTTGTTAGGAATGGGTCTTGGCTTCTTCTTCTTTTTTTTTTTTTTTTGGTTCACAGGCTTTCTCCGTTGGCAAGAGGAGGGAAGCATGGACACTAACAAGGTCAAGTTTCTACCATTCCAGTTTAGGAAGCTCAGGAGAAAGCAAGGGCTTATCTCACGTAGTCTCTACATGGAATCTGGAGAAAAATCCTGCCTATTTGAGCATGAGATATTCCTTAGCCAATCACCATGGCCAAGGGTTCTGAGTATTAAGATCAGCCAGGCAAGCATAATATGTCTTTTTCCTATAACCAAAGGGGTAAATCATGTAATTAGCAACCCCTTCAGAACCCAATGGACTGGGGAACCTAAGATAACTGGACCTTTAGATCTGTATCCACACTTTGACAGACTTGAGTGATGCTTAAATTGTCATATTCTCTTTTTCCTCTTCCAACCTCCAATTGCTTTAAACCAAAATTTCCAGACATAGCTTTCCCTTTTTTGTTGATTTAGCTGCTTATTGTTGACTTAAGCTTTGTGGTTCTACTAAGGAGGAACCTAGCCTTTTCTTTCTCTTGCACAATTACCCTTTTAGCCTAGAATGTTAAAGAAATGATTTTTTTTTCTTAAAAAATGCCATCATTTGCCAAACATGTAGCTGCTTCTTCTGATGTTTATTTTTGTTTCTTCTTGACAGATACCTCTCTAACTGTGACATCTTTCTTCTTTTCACTTCCTTTTTTCTCTACATAGACAAATTTCTTAGGAGTTCATGTGCATGTTCTTACAAGGCTGTTGGTGACAGTGAGGATAAAGAGAGAGGATACATGTGACCTGAAGCCCCAGTAAATTCTGGGGCTGAGAAAATCACTGTCCCCAGGGTGGGCTCATTTGGCAGGAGCCACCCTATCTACTTCAAAAGCCTAATCTGTCTTCATTGATGCAAATGGACATTCTGGACAAAAGGACCTTAAGTATAGTCACTGCACTGTCTTAGACTTAGCCTTGGCCCCACTAGGAAGCAAGCAAAATTTATCTTCAGTGCCACAGAGGGTGTAGTGCTTAGGTTGTAGAGTCAGATCTGGTTTTACATTATGATCTTACACACTCTAAAGGCATTTCATGAAATGAATTCTGAAGTTAATGAGATGGGTAGATATCCTACCTGTGTTACTTACTTGCCATGAATTCAAACTTCAGTTTCCTTATCTGTAACAATGTCAGTCATTCATTTATTCAACAAACACTTACTGAGTACCTATTACGTGCCAGACCCTGTTCTAAGTGCTGAATGAACCAAACGAACCAAAAATCTTTGCCCTCTAGGAGTTCACACTTTAGCGGGGTGGGGGGGGGGGAGAAAATACATAAAATAATTAATTATATAGCATGATAGAAGGTGATAAGCACTGAGGCCAAAAAGCAAAGATGGCTGATGAGCACATATTAGGTGAAGGGTTACAATTTTAAATTGTGTAGATCAGTCTAGGCATCACTGAGAAGACATTTAAGAAAATACTTAAAGGATTGAAGGGGATAAGCCATTGGCATAAACCAAGATCTGGGCACTAGGTATTTTTATTCCTGTGAGCGTGTCATTGTTTCTGAGCCCTCTCAGCAAACAAAGCTAGATAATTATGAGTCACATATCTATGATATAAACATACATAATGCCGATGTGTATATATACACCATACGTTATATCTGTCATATATAAAATTTTTCTCTTTCTCTCTTATTTTCATCTATCCATCTATTTATCTATCTACCTACCTTAATATCCATGAGTTCATACTGATATCTCCAATTCCAATCCAGAAGCACTGGGTACATTCTTGCCTTTCCTTTCCTTGATTGTAACTCCCTTCCCCAACAGTGAAAAACTGGACTGTCTTTATCCTTTACGTATTTGCTTATTTGTTGAAGCCTGCAATACACAAAAGGTAGTGAAAAGAAAACCTACTAATTTGAGTTCAATTATTAGTTTACAGTCTTTTCTTAATCTAAAATTCACATTCAAATGCATAAATATAAACTCTACAATTTGATGAGATGTGACAAAAGAATACACCTGTTAAACCACATTCCCGTCAAGACATGAAACATTTCCATCACCCCAGAAAAGGCAACCATTCTCTGAATTTTTTTTTCAGAATAGATTTATTTTGCCTGCATGAATGGAATCATTTGTGTCTCTCTTTTTTTGTCTGGCTTCATTTGCTCAGCATGATATCTGTGAGATTCATACAGTATGTACGCTTTTGCACAAGGCTTCTTTCATTCAGCATAATGCTTTTGAGAATCATCCATGCTGTTACATCAATCACTAATTTGTTCCATTTTATTGCTAAATAGTATTCCAGGATATGAATATACCACATTTTATTGCTCTGTAGTGTTTCACTGTATAAATATATCATACTTTGTATATCATTATTTTGTCTACGAAAAACTGGGATGTTTCTAGTTTGGAGCTATTATAAATGAAGATGCTGTAAACATTCTTCTACAAGTCTCTGTGAATTTACGCTTTCAGTTCTTAGGTAAGTATTAGGAGTGGAATTGCTGGGTCAAGGTCACATATGTTTACTTTTATAAGAAATTATCAGACCGTTTTAAAAATGTGGTTATATCATTTTATACTCCCATCAACAAGAGTGACAGTTTTTTAATAGCTCATTTGGATTTGTGTTTTCTTAATAACTAATGGTGTTAATCACTTTTTCGTGTGTTTGACCATTCCTATGTTTTCTTTAGTATATTGTCTAATCAAGTCTTTTGCATATTTGAATTAGTTTATTTGCCTTTTGATTATAGAGTTCTTTTTGTCAGATATATTTTTACAAGTATTTTCTCAATCTCTTGCTTATTTACTAATTTCCTTAATATTACTTTATGATTATCAAATGTTTTAAATTCTGATGAGGTCTAATTTATCTTTCTGTTTGTTTGTTTTATGGTAACTTCCTTCCTTACCTTTTTTAAGAAATCTGACTAATCCTAAATAACAAACATATTCTTCCATAATTTCTTCTAAGGCTTCATAGATTTTAGCTTTTCTATTTTGGTCAATAATCTTTCTCAAATGGATCTTTGTGTTTGATATGAGGTAATGTTTAAGGTTCTCTTTTTTTCATATAGACCTATTTGCCTATCTACACCTAACATCACATTGTCTTGATTATTGTAGCTCTATAAAATGTCTTGAGGTCAGGTTTTCCTTTACTTTGGCTAATGGAGGTTCTTTGCATTGTCATATAAATTTTAAGATTAGTTTCCTAATTCCTATAAGAAAGCCTGGTGGGATTATGACTGGGATTCTTATGTCTGTGTAGATCAATCTGGAGAGGGGACAATGAGCATTTTTACAATATTGTGTCTTCTGATCCATAAACACGGTATATCTATCTCTTCACTAATTTTGGTCTTCAATAATTTTTTTTTTTTTTTTTTAAAGATTTTTTCTTTATTTATTCATGAGAGACAGAGAGAGAGAGAGAGGCAGAGGGAGAAGCAGGCTCCCAAGGAGCAGGGAGCCCGATGCGGGACTCGATCCCAGGACCCTGGGATCATGACCTGAGCCGAAGGCAGACGCTTAACCATCTGAGCCACCCAGGCGCCCAGTCTTCAATAATTTCTTTCTGCAGTGTTCTGTAGTCTTCAGGATAGCAGTCTTGCATAAATAAAATTATCCTTAAATATGTTATTTTTTGAAGATTCTAAATGAATAATACTAATTGTTGCTAGTATGTAGAAACACAACTGACTTTAAATCTATTCTCTGTTTATCAATTCTTTAATCTCTACTCTTCATTATTTCCTTCATTCTACTATATTGGGTTTAATTTGCTTTTATTTTTCTAGCTTATTAAAGTGTAAACTCAGATCACTGATTTTAAACACTTAAAAAATACATAGGCATTTAAAGCTATCGATTGCCCTCTAATCACTGTTTTAACTGCATCTCACAAATTTTGCATGTTGTATTTTTATGATCATTTACTTCAAAATATTTTCTAGTTTTCATTTTTATTTTCTTCTTTGACTCATGCAATATTTAAAACTATATTGTTTAATTTGCAAATATTTGGGAGCTTTTCTCAATATCTTGTTATTGATTTCTAATTTAACTCCTCTGTGATCACATGATATGCTTTGTAAATCTTTTGAAATATTTTTATTTCTTAGCATACTGTCTATTTTGATGCATGTTGAGTGTAACTTTGAAAAAATAATGTATTCTGTAGTTGTTGAATGTAGTACTCCATAATATCAATGATGTCAAGGTGGTTAGTATTGTTGTAAAGATCTTTCATATGCTAATAACAGGGTTTTTTTCCCTTGTTCTCTCAATTACTGAGAGAGAATTGTTCAAAATCTCCAATTATGATTATGATTGTGCATTAATCTATTTCTCCCTTTACTTTTGTCACTTTTTTGCTTCATATGTTTTGAAGCCCTGTCACTACAGTATGTATTCATAATTGTTATGTCATCTTAAGAAGTTAATTTCATTTTATTATTGCAAAATGTTCCTTTTTATCAGTGATAATGCCCCTTACCTTGAGGTCTAGTTTGTTGCATGTTATGTCTTTTTCCTTCTTTTCACTCTCAAATCATGTCTTTGTACTTAAAGTGTATCATTTGTAGACAGCATACAACTGGGTCCTGCTTTTTTAAAAAAACAATGTAAACAATCTCTGATTCTTAATTGTAGTGTTTTATCAATTTACATGTCATATAATTATCAATATGGTTGGATTTAGGTCTACCATTTTGTCACGTATTTTCCATTTGTTCTATCTAATTTTGTTTCTTTGTTCTCCTTTCCTATCTTTGTTTGGATTAATAGAATTGTATTAATATTCCATTTTAATTCCTCTATTAAAATTTCAACTATACCATTTTGATTTTTAGTGGTTCCTTTAGGAAACACAATATGTATCTTTAATTTAGCAGGGTCGGGGCACCTGGGTGGCTCAGTTGTGAAGCGTCTGCCTTCAGTTCAGGTCATGATCCCAGGATCCTGGGATTGAGGCCTGCATCTGGTTTCCTGCTCCATGGGAAGCCTGCTTCTCCCTCTTCCACTCCCCCTGCTTGTGTTCCCTCTCTTGCTGTGTCTCTCTCTGTCAAATAAATAAATAAAATCTTAAAAAAAAATAAAAAAATTAATTTAGCAAAGTCTTAAAATTTATAATGTACTACCTCACATGAAATATAGAAATCTTGAAAAAGTACAGTTTCATTTATTCCGTCCTTTGTGCTATTGCTATAATATATAAAACATCTATATTCATTGTAAACTCCATAATATAATGTCATAATTTTACCTTTAAATAGGTGCTTCTTTTAAGTGGTCATATATCTCTTAAAAATAAAATATATATATATACATATATGAATATAATTACACCATTTTTACATTTATATATTTACTCCCATATTTACCATTTGTGATGTTCTTCCTTCCTTTCTGTATATACAAGTTTCCTTCTGGTGTCATTTTGCTCCATTTAGAAGAGTTTCCATTAGCATTTCCTATAGTGCAAATCTGCTGGCAACAAATTCTCTCAGTTTTCCTTTCTCTAAAAATGTGTTTATGTTGTGTTCATTACAAAGAATAGTTTTGCTGAATATAAAAATTTGAGTTGAGTTGATAGCCTTTTTCTTGAAGATATTGTCAACTGCTTTGTCTTATTTTTTATTAAAAATCAGTTGTCATTTGTAATGTATTGTTTTATTATTCCTGCTTTCAAGATTTTTCTTTGGCTTTCAGAAGTTTTACTATAATGTGTTTGGGTATAGTGTTTATCCTGAGGTTTACTAAGCTAATTGGATCTGAAAATTCAGTATTTTTCACCAAATTTTGGAAATTTTCTGCCATTATTTCTTCAAAAAATTTTTTTCTGCACCACTTTCTATTTCCTTTTGGGAACTCAGTTTTATGTGTATTAAACTGCTTAATATATTCTTATAGGTTGATAAGCATAATGCTTAAGTAATTTTTCTCTGTTTTTTAAATTGGTTAATTTCTATTGATCCATTATCAAGTTCACTGGCTCTTTTTCTGTCATCTGCAATATGCTTCTAAACCCATCTTATAAAATTTTTATTTCTATTATTGTATTCTTTTTAATAGTTTTTATTACTCTGCCAGATTTCTCATGTTTATTCATTATGGATATAGTTTCCTTTAATTCCTGAGAATGTATACAAAGCAGCTTTAAAGTTATTATCTGCTAATTCCAATATCTGAAAAATCTTTGGGTCATTTCTATTGATTGTTTTCTTCTTGAGTTAGATCTCATTTCCATTTCTTCATCTGTCTAGTAATTATTTATTAAATGCTAGACATCATGTAATATGTTGTAGACACTCTGGATTCCATTATCTAAGTATGAAGAGTATTGACTAGGGCGCCTGGGTGGCTCAGTTGGTTAAGCGACTGCCTTCGGCTCGGGTCATGATCCTGGAGTCCCTGGATCGAGTCCCACATCGGGCTCCCTGCTCGGCGGGGAGCCTGCTTCTCCCTCTGACCCTCCCCCTCTCATGTGCTCTCTCTCTCTCTCATTCTCTCTGTCTCAAATAAATAAATAAAATCTTTAAAAAAAAAAAAAAAAAAAAAAAGAGTATTGACTAAACCCAAAACTCTGTCTTCCTTGCAGTGGGAAGCAGCTGAGATTCCCTTTCAGTTCTTTGAACTATCTATATGCCATTTCTGGATGACCCCTGGAATATCTCCAATATATGCACATTTCAATGATTACTCAATAGTGTGAAGAGTTATAGTCATAATTTTGGGGTGTGACCCCTCTGCAGCTCCCTCATCTCTGATTTCTCCCCCTCTTTAATTTTCAAGTAACTGCCAGCCCAAGCCTCTGTCCTCTAACACCTCAATTCAGTAAGTCTATGACTTTCTCTAGCTCTGCCTCATGTTGTTCAGTGAGTACCTTCAGGTAAGTGGCCACAAGAATGCACATATTACCATGTATAAGTCCTATTTTTAAGGGCCAGCCTCTCTACAGTTTCTTTTTACATTTGTTTTCAAATGTGTTTTAAAATATTTTTCTAGATTTTAAAATCTCCATTCATAGGAGGGACAGTACAACCAAGTTGTTTTACTATTATTAGAAGTTGTAATCCAGGAAATCAATTTCAAAATTCTTAGGCTTGATATGTTTATTACATATTTATGTGAAAACATTGAGGAGGCAGTTAAATATACAAGTGTGGAGCTCAGGGGGGAGATCTGGGCTAGAGTTACGAATGTGGTAGTCATACCATATAGATGCTATTTAAAGCCATAAGACTGGATGAGATCACCAAAGGAGTGAGTATAGACAAAGAAGAGAAGTAATGCAAGGACTGAGACGTGGAGCTCTGCAAACTTTAGAAAATTTGAAGAGTTGATAAAAGAGACTGAGATGGAGTAGATTGTGAGATTAAGGCATCTTGGAATTCAAATGGAAAAAGTTGTACTAGAAGAAATGATCAATTTTATCAAATTCTGCTGATAGGGCAAGTAAGGTGAAAACTGCAATGGATGATTGGATTTAGCAATATGTAGGTCATTGATAACTGTGGCATTAACAGTTTTAGTTGAGTGCTGAGGGTAAAGTCTGACTAGAGTGAATCATAAAAGGAATTGCCTACTTCACGGGATTACTGTCAGGATTTAAATGACAAATCATGAATTACATTAATATGTAAAGAGCTCATAAAATTAATAAGGAAATGGGGAGTTATTGTTTAGTGGGTACAGAGTTTTAGTTTAAGATGAGGACAGAGTTCTGGAGCTGGGTAGTGGCATTGGTTCCATAACAATGTGAAAGTACAATGCCACTGAATTGTACACTTAAAAATAGTTAAAATGGTAAATGTTATGTTATGCATATTTTACCACAATAGAAATAATAAAGAAATGTCAACTCACGATAAAAATGAGCAAAACAAGAACACACAGAAAAATGAATACAAATGGCTATTAAATATATGAAAGGAGTTCTAATAATTAAATTATCTGACTAGAGAAATGCAAATTAAAATGAACAGGGGATTTTTCACCTATCAGACTAGCCATACTGAAAAAGTTTGATAATAAATTGTGATGGTAAAGACATGGAAGAATAGTACTTTCATTCATTATTGGTGGAACGTAAGGAGTACAATGTGTTCAGAGAGCAATTCAGTGATATCTATCAAAATTAGAAAGGCATATGCCATTTGAGCTAGCAATTCCATATGTTTATGTACATATATTCATACCTACATGTATAATTAATATAAGATGATTCATACATGTATTATGCTATGAAATACTCACACAGATGTTTTTTGTTGCATTCCTTTGAGTAGCCATAGACTGGCTAAATGAACTGTGGTATAACCATACGATAGAATCCATGATTTCTGTGTAGCCCTTGAAAAGGACAAGATAAATGAACATAATCAGCAAGATGCAGAACAGTATGCATAGTGTATTGGTATACTGATTATGTAATAAAAGGGGAAATATACATGAATGTGTGTGTATATAGGTATATATATGAATATACATGTATATATATTTTTTCATAAATACAAACACACACATAAACATAAAGATACAATCCTAAAATATCTCTAGAAGGATTTAGAAGAAATTATTACAGCATTGCCTCTAGGTAGGAATCAGGAGATTGTGGGTGTGAGGTATGAAGGAAACCTACTATTTACTCTATGTCTTTCTATACTTTCCAAAAAAGTTTTTTTTAGCATGAACCCATAAAACTTGAAAAACATTTTAAAGAAGTATAATATAGACAGGAAAAGTGTATATGTCACAAGTGTATAGCTTGCTATATTTTCACACACTGATGTAATCAGCATAAATAACATGACCAGTACCTCTGAAATCCTTCTTGTGGGCCTTCCAATTATTACTGCCCAAGAATTTATCCTTACAATTTTTTAAAAGACTTTTTATTTTAGAGCAGTTGAAAGTTCACAGAAAACTTGAGGGGAAGATACAGAGATTTCCCATATGCCCCCTGCCCCCACACATGCATAGCCTCCCCCACTATCAATATCCCCCACTAGAGCAGTACATTTGTTATAACTGATGAACCTACATTGACACATCATTGCCACTCAAAGTCCATAGTTCACATGACAGTTTACACTTGGTGCTGTACATTCTATGGGTTTGGACACAGGTATCTATCATTTTGATATTATACAGAGTATTTTCACTGCACTAAAAATCCTCTGTGCTTCACCTATTCATTTCTCTCCCCTGTCCTTATATATATATTTTTAAAGATTTTATTTATTTGTCAGAGGGAGAGAGAGAGCACAAGCAGGGGGACCAGGAGGCAGAGGGAGAAGCAGGCTCCACACTGAGCAAGGAGCCTGATGCAGGACTCGATTACAGGACCCTGGGATCATGACCTGAGCCAAAGGCAGACACTTAACCAACTGAGCCACCCAGGCGTCCCCGTCCTTATAGTTTTAATGTAATTATTTAGGCATATTTTTCTGTGAATGCGTAGAGTTAATCATTATCTATATTATTCTCCAAAACAGTGAACAAAAAGCTTAGAATGTGTTTAATTCCCCATCTCTTCATCTCCCATAAGATATTATCCTGGAGTTAAATTCTAGATTGTTGTTAGCATTTTTTAAATTTTACCAAGTACAGCTTATTTAGACTTAACAAAGAGTTATGAATTTGGTTTCCTGACTCTCTCCTGCTTCTCTTATCTCATATTTTTTTTCTTGATGTCTATAGTAATGTTTGCTATTCTTTTCAGCTGCCCAGCATCCAGTCTCTCTTCCTCTATTTTAGAAATTTCCTACCTCATAATTTAGACTTTAATCTACCTACCACTAAAGAATTCAAATGTAACAGATATTTGCTATACCAGGCTGCTCTGGAAGCAGTGGCCAGGTGTATCAGACACCCTCACCCCAGGGATGGCAAACATCTGTGTTGACAATGGGAGGTGGCAGCAATGGCAGCCACATCTGGTCTTCAGAGTCAAGAGGAGTGGCCGTTCCAGTGGGAGTGTCCCCTCCATGTGTTTCTAAGATGTTGCCATGTTTATGCGTTCATAACTTGTGTCCACAGTCCATTGTACTGCTGTAGAGAATTTCCATTGTATGACAATGGTAGTTTATTTTTCCATTTTGCTGCTTAAGGAACATTTGGGCTGTTTTTAGGTTTTTTGTTTTTTTAATTACAAAAAGAATGCCACTCCCAACAGTCTTTTTCTTTTTTTTTAAGATTTTATTTATTTATTTGAGAGAGAGAGAGAGATCAGGAGCAGTGGGGAGGGGTAGAGGGAGAAGCAGAATGGCCGCTGAGCAGGGAGCTAGATGCAGGGCTCCATCCCCACACCTTGGGATCATGACCTGAGCCTAAGGCAGATGCTTAACCAACTGAGCACCCAGCTGCCCCCAAGAGTCTTGAAACACATTTCCCAGTTCACATGTTCCCTGCTGGACACTGAATATCCATACTCTATCCCAGAAACTTAAATCAGAATATTTAGATAAGGGGTCATAAAATTTATTGAAATAAGATTATCCATATAAAATAAATATCTGGCATTATTATAATCTTTATTATTTGAATCCTAGGTCAATCAACTGAAATCTACTACCAAAACCATTACTGCCTTTGCAGTAGGGAGGAAACATATATCTTTATATCCATTTTAGCAAAAGTACTATTCACTCCTCTTTGGGAGGATCTGAGGTCTTTTTTTTCCTTTTCTCTTTTCTTCTTCCTTCCCCTCCTCCCCCCCCCCCCCCCCTTTTTTTCCTCATAAATAATGCCATCTATGCAGATGCCTCCTACGAATCAGGCATGCATTCCCTGAGAGCATTCTGATAAAACTGATGCTTTGGGCTCATTTGCATTTCTAATGGGAGAGGGGCAGGGCGGTCCTTCAGCTGAGTCCTAGTACAAGTTGGGCTTGGGAAAGTGCTTCAGGCAATAGTATTTTTTTCAATTCTGTAATGGGAAAAACCTAAAATGTACTTAGCCAAACACTCTGAGCCCTGAGGCACTTGAAGCAAAATGTAATCCATATGTTTCTGATTCATTTCACTCACCTCAAAGGCTCTTCGGAGTGAGGTTTCACTGCTAAGAAGTGTTCAAACTGTTCAACTTTTCTTTCTCCACAATAAGGAGGATTTATCTACTGAACCCATTTCCCAAAAGACAGTAACATTCAGGCTCAGCACTCAGAACTCCAATTTCCAGAGTCCTGCATGCTACTGAATATATTCTGTATCTTTAAAATCTGTCCCTTTCTTTAAAAAGAAGCACCACAGCATCTTAATAAAATGTTGGCAAAAAGGAAGAATTATGCTAAGGAATGATTTTGTTTTAAAGACCGAGAGGTTCTTAGAGTTAGAAGGTAGTTGATTCCATACTTTAATTTGGTTCAATTACCTACTCATTTTATATGTTGACTCCACTTAATATTTTTTCTCTAATATGCAATGAACTTTTCCTTCCTTCCCTCCAGAGCCCCTCCCTCCCTCCCTCTTCCTTTCCTCCTTCTTGCTTTCTTCCTGTGACACATAATTTGGCAATTACACATCGCAGGCAGAAAATGCTTTGGTCCATTGTTAGAACATGTTACAGATGATCTGATCTGCTTTTGCCCCCTTAATTAGAAAATGTAGTCTTTGTATGCATATAGAGTAAAGTATAAAGATGTGTAAAGAACAGAGCAGATCCTCAAAACATTTTGGCTGTCCAGAGAATGAACAGAACTATCATCGGTGATAGTAAGGAAGGCCCAGGATGGGGTGTGAGTTAAAGCAGGAATCTGGCAAATATAGTTAGAGGATCCAAACTCTGTGAGTGAGACTGCTGACTGCTAATCCCAGGGCAAAAACTGCTGGTTTTCTGGCCCATTTTACATAATCTGCTATTCATATTATATTTTATAAAACTCTTTACATTTGTCATTTTGTTGAATAAAGAATAGCCAGGAGAAAGTGTTGACATGTCCACTTTTACACCTGCATGCACAACTGGTCAGAACATTTTGATTAACTGACTAGTCATTTCACACTGTGAGTCAATTTAGTCAAATAACTAGTTAATTCCATCAGCCAGCCTGAGTGTTTTTTAAAACCGAATTGAATTTCAACTGAATCGAAGCCTGTCAAGTTAACTGAACTAGTTATAGCTTAAGTAAAATAATTTATTCTAGTGAGTACCATCCTTGAGGTTTTTTGAATTGACAAAATTTATATTACTGGCCTGGATCTTCCAGTTGCTCAGGTCTAACCGTTTTCCATTCTATCTAGAGCCATTATGACATATGGTAAATGAAATGCAATTTTCCCCAGCAGCTTATAAAAAAAAAGGGGGGGCTAAAAATAACTTTTACTTCACCTGCAAAACTTTGCTACCCATATTTTCCCTTAGGAAGAAAAACTAGTCAATAAAGAATGGGACAAAAAAGCTGTGGAGAGGAAAAGGTGGAAAAGAAAGCCTGCAGATTCTTTTAAATCAAGCCCAAATCCTGTCCTGAACTAATCTGCTTCCAGTGTGGATCGGTTATGGGAAGCAGCCTTGAAAGTTTCCTCAGGTTCCATATTCTAACTGGAAAGAGTGTGTGGCCCTTATGTAATGTTTCCATGAAGTGGAACAAATATTGTTTAGAATCATACTGCTTTCTGCATAACATTCCCTTGTCTTATTATATACAATATGCATACCTAGTTTGAAACTAGTCCCCAGATGATCAGGGTTATATTAAATTGTTTTGCAATATTCTTGATAAATTACCACATTTAGAAAGGCATCTTTGTAGGTTTCTAGATGTTAGTTTGACAGAATAGCAAATATTGGGTCTGACTAAATTTAAGACCATTTTCCTCATATATGCCCAATGCTTCTCCAGCCTACTCTCTTCCCAATACATTTAACTTACAGAAAAATGTTTATATTCCTCATGGATAAATTCAAGCAAGGCCTTGCCATTCTGTCTGGCCCTAGTTCCCACCACAAGACCATACCCCATTGGATATTCTGCTCTGGGCATAAGCACATTAGTCTTTGTTTCTCATCCGGACCCTTTGCTGTAGTTCATGTCCTCCATCTGGTCTCTCCCTCCTCTCTCCTTTACTCATATGACTCCTACCCATCTTTATGACTTTGGTCATATTTCCCTTCCCTAAGACAGAAGTATTTTCTTATCCTTTAGGTCCACAGACTCTGCTTTCCCTGAAATATTTTAGCATTGGTGTTTGTACTCCTCATTTGGTGATGACACACTACCCATTATGGTCAGACACGATCTCACAAATTCTCATCTATCTCCCTCAAACTAGACTGCAAGTTCATTGGGAGAAGAATCCATGTCATATGTTTTAGATAAATTCATGGTAACAAACTCTAGTATTTATTATCATTATCATCCTCATTAAAAGTATTATTAATAATACCTTACATTTGGATAATGACATACTATTGGTGGTAGAATTATCTACAAAAGAAAGTTCTACTCATTCTAACAATTGCTTTTTGAAAAAGTTATGACAAAATAATCACCACTTTATGGAGAAGGAAGCAAAAATTTGAAAATCTGTCATTTACCCAACTTCATATAGTAAGTGTGAGAGCCAAGATTTAAAGCCCAACTTTTGGGGGAGGGGTTGGTGGTAGGATTGAGCTTCAGAGAAATAAAAATTCATTATGACTCCAAAATAAGTTTGATAAAAAGAAGCTATTTAAAAATTACTGAATGAGGATATACATATCTTGCTCATTGGAAACTACTGTTATTCACTAAGCATGTGTTCTCTATTTCCAAAATGTTTACACACATGATACCATTTTATTTTTATAAAGTTCCTGAAGAACAAATATTATTATGCCCTTTTTATAAATGAGGCTCAGGATTTTAAGTAATTTATCTAAAGTCATACAATAGAAAGTGGTAACACAAAGTATCTAACCTTAAATCTCCGGATTCCAAAGCACGTGCTCTTTCTATTATATTGTGCTGCTTCTCTAGAACCCTAGAACAAGAGGAAAAGGAGGAAAAATCTTAAATTGTGCATAAAATCTACTCACAGACACTAGATACTCCTATAAGGAAAAGTAGGTACATAATCTATATTAGATTCATGATTGTATTTTTAATTGCCATGTCTTACTCATTAATTTTAGTTGACTTATATATTACCTATGCTACAAAAGTGATGCGGTGTTTGCTTCTAGCTGCAATGAAGAATAAATTAGATTGGTAAGTTAAAATGTTCATTGTAAATCCTAGAGCAACCACTAAAATAAAAAAGAGAAAAAGAGGTACAGCTAATTAGCCATGAGTGGAAACAAAATAGATTATTAAACAACTCAGTCCAAAACAAGATAGGAAAAGTAAAAAGGAACAAAGAACAGATAGGATAAATAGAAAGGAAATAGCAAGATAATATATTTATACCTAAACATACTAATAATTTCATTAAATGTAAATGCTCTAAACATTCCAAATAAAAGACACAGATTGCCATACTGGATTAAAGAGCAATTATGTGTGGTCTAGTGAAATCCAATTTAAATACAAAGATACAGTTTAAAAATTAAAAAAAAAAAATGGAAAAAAGATAATGAGGTATCTCTTTATGTGTTCCTTATTTTTTCTAGCTTCATTTCCCAACCTCTGGGCCTGCTGTGGTTTTTAGTCATGCAGGTTCATGGGGTAGTGCAGGGCTTAAAATATTATTCAGGCCCTCTGTTTAGTTATTAACCAATCTGCTATTCAATAAAATTAACAAAGACAAGACTTGCTAGCTGTCCAGTGTTGAACCACATAAACAGGTCATGATTTTTCTAGAGAAATAAGGAAAGAAATATTTATATAAGTGTTTTTATTTAATTTAAATAAATTATACATATTCATTGTAGAAAAACTTGGATAGCTTCATAAATACAACAACGAAATTTAAATTACCCAATATCATGCCATCCATAAAGAACTACTTTAGATACTTCAGATATTTTTCTATCACCAAAATTGAGCATATATATTTTATAAAAATAGAATAAAATTTTTTATTTTAAAATACATTGTGAATATCTTTTCACATCAATATATCTTCTATAAAAATCTAACGACCATTAGATCATATGGGATGCTGTAGTTTATTACAATAATAATGACAGCCAATGTTTGTCAAACACTTTCTATGTGCCAGGCACTGTGCTAAGAGCTTTGCATTATTGATGGAGTTGCTCAACCTTCATCACTGTGTAACTACCTGAGTAACAGTATCAATTGCCATTACAACATTCTTTTGTATTGTCAACAGAGCAAGTTTTCATATTTTACAGTAAACACTAAGTCTTTCTCTAGCATCAGCGTAGCATGATGCTACTCCTCCTACCTCTAAATTGTTGTACCTTTCTTTTCCTATTTCACGTGCCCACCCAATACAACATTCCAACCACTGAATGCAGTATGTTCCTCAATCGCAACAGAAATACAACTTTATTTTACACATTGATCTAAATCTGACAGCACTCAGTACCTTCTTATGTAGGTACCTTCTTATCCCATACTTTGTATGACTAAATCGTGTCTACATTTTTTTACTATTTTGAGAAATGCTGTGACAAATATCCTACTGGGTATATAAGTAAATTGTATCACGATCACGGGGTGACTTGACTGATGTCCAGATGTTCTCCCTCACTCTCAAGACCTGAGCTATGTGCCAAGATACTTATTCGGTGTTGAATATGAGAAAGAGTCTTACTTGGTGGTGTGCTGGAGCCAGCTAGGTCAGCTTGGAAGAGATGATTGTGTGCACATCTTTCCAACTCAGCATTCAGTTACAGCACCCTGAAATCAGCCACGGGGGTAGTATTTACACCACTGAAATCAGCAAACACTATCAATCAGGAAGATCTTTTCCTTTGTAGGACCTGTGATTAAACATTTACCAGAACATCCCTGGCCTTATTGATGAGTTAATACAGGTATCTTATATGCAGCAACACACAGTGACTCCGTTGGCATAATTCCTAATCAATATAGTGTTGTCTACTAGCCAAGCAGTCTGCAACATAGCAATGCTGAATATATAGTGTGGCCCAAGGTGACACAGCCTGTAAGTGGTAGAGTCTAGATTCTAACCCCAGGTAGTCTCTAGCTCAAAGGGCCATGTTCCTCTGCTCTATTTTGCTGCTTCTAAGGAGGGCAAGTTCAGGAGACAGACTGCCTGGTTTTATCACTTTTAAGCTCCATGACTCTGGGCAAGATACTTCTCTACTCCAAACTTGCCTCATCTGCTAAAAAGGAATAAGAAGAGCATCTATTTCATTGTGATTTGTGAGGATTAAATGAAGTAGTGGATGCAAGGAACTCCAGATATTGCCTGGCACATAGTAAGTGCTCAATAAATATTAATAACTATTAATATATTTTTAAAGCACATAAACCAGTATCCTTTATCTTTTATCCCACGGTGTTCTTTTTAAGGTCAAGATGTTTGATAGTTTTGTTTTTTAAAAAACCTTAAATTTAATTGAACACAGAAGTGTTATTATTATTTTTTTTAGTAGTTGATACATATTTCGGTATATAAGTTATGGTTACATTAAAGAAGAACTATTTACCACTTCACGTAGTTGATCAAGTCTCCTTAAAACCACTAACTGAATTCATAGGAGCTTCAGATATGTGCAGAAGCGATTTCCTTTGGAAAAATTACAGTATCATGACATGACTACCTTAATTTTGACTAATCATTAGAAATCTGGTAGTTGCTACCTTGGACAAATAGATTTTTTAAAAATTTCTCTTTATGAGGGAGCATGTGCTTTTTTGAAGGAACATATCTTGATAAATGGAAATATTAGCTTTCAGCAGAGACTTGACTTTTACCAAATTTGTTTAAAATGAGTTTAATATTCTCTCTCAATTTCTCTGTCAATTAATGGTGTGGAAGAAATTTTAGGGTCACGATTATCTATAAAACAAAGACAATAACGAATAGAAGAGTGCCTGGCATATAGTAAGGCTTCGGTACATATTTATCAAATGAATAACGCATCAATTTGAAGTGAACATTGTGGTACAGACATATACACACAAGGATATAACAGCCAATAAAAACATATAAATCTAATATAAAATACAAGTTGTAATATAGATCATCATTGCATTTCTTCTATTTCATGGGGAAAATGTTTTGACGGATGGAATTTTATAAACAGCCTAGTTCTGTTCTCATAGTTATTTGGCATCCTGGACACTGAGTGTAAGATGAAGGGGGTCCTAGCATGAGAGGCCTTTCATGAGAAGACAGAATTACTTTATGGCTATCAATGGTGCCCTTCTTTGCAGTCAAACTTGATGGCAAAGAGCTAGTACTTCTAGCCATGAACATCTACTCAGCTGATACCCCAGGCTATAAAGAGAAAGTCTGAAAAATAAATCCAACATGTGAATTTCTTTATTATTATTATTCTAGAATTTGGATTCCAATGGCATTTTCTCTGCTGCTTTGAGGAAACCTTAAGACAATCTCCAGTTTTCTGTGAAGTTTTGACAATGGAAGCCAATTTCTCCCACTATAAATGCAACCTGCCTTTCAGCTCTGTCCCAGGTTGAAAATGTCAGGCACCTGAAGGTCCTAGCCAGACAGCTAAAGGCCAGGGCCTGACCAGAAAGAGACTTTCTCTCTCCCAAAGTGCCCTATGAGACTTTTTACAGCCCAGCTTTCTACATGGATCAAGCAATGACAAATGAACAGTATGAAGTTGTAAGCTGAAGTCCCATAGAGTCTAATAAGCTCCAGAGTCTGACCTGGTCCAGCCTGCCAGAGACCTCCAAATGCTCACAGACACTCAGGGCTGTCCTGCTTTTCTCACCATCATCCCAGGCCAGATGAACTGGTAAAGAAGAGAAACTGGAAGCTTTCTTCAGCTGGTTCAGTCAAGGAATAGGGGGAAATACTTTATACGTCAAGAAATGTAGGTTCTCACACACCGCGTCTGAATCGCTGGTTAAGCGAAGTAGCTATTTACTTTATCTGTCTGGGCCTCGGTCTCCTTGGTTCTCCAAAAAGGTAAGTGAATCACATGGTCTCTAAGGCTTTGCACACCTGATATTTTAATGTTAAAAAAACTATAACTTATAGAGTGTTTACTTTGTGCTGGGGATTGTGCTAACTTCTTCATCTACATTATTTCTTTGGATTTGCATAATAGCCCTTTCTACTGATATCCCGTCCCTATTTTGTAGATGAGAAAGCTGAGGCTCAGAGAGGTTAGGGAACTTGTCGAGTTCATGAGTATTTGGCAGAGTTAGCATTCAACCCCAGGCCAGCCTGTTCCATATTCCACATCCTTACCCACTGCTCTGCGCGGTACCTGACACACCCTTGATGATTCTATGGCCCTTGACAGTATCTTAAGATACAGTCACACCAAAGTCTCAGACGATCCTCTGGACACTCCTCTAAGTGTCCCTTTTACAATTTCCCGTCCTCTCACCTACTGGCATTAAAAACCCAGTCCTATATCGTGTTTGATGGCAAATGTCCATGCAACACAAAGAAGCCTTATCTGGTCATTTCATTTGTGCAAGCAAGGCTGTATGGAGTCCGGACGTCTGTGACTCATCCGTCAACTCTGGAATCTCTTTCAAAATTTACTGATCTCCTGACAGGAATGGGCAATGGCTTCACAGGAAATGGAAAGCTCTGAACCTTTGCCAAAATCTCAAACCCCAACGAAACCCAAGTGCTTATGATGAGTTTGGGTAATAACTTTGTTCTTCTGGCTCCTGCAAAGTCAAAGATGTCTCTCCTTCCATTCCTCCAGGCCTAATGAATGACAAATTAAAGTGAGCCAAACACGCACCTTGCAGGGAGGGGCTTCCAGAGACTGATTGCTGATCTAATAGCCTTAGGATTTTCTCTGACATAGTTAAGCTTGAGACAGTCCATTTAGAGGAAAAGCAGTTAAAGGAAATTTGATAAAAATCTTCCATTACTGCTAAGGCAGAGGTTTTTAAGAGGCCAAGTGGTGAAGTAGGGAGAATGTGTGCTTTGCTTTCTATGGGACTCAGGCATGAATCTCAATTCTTCCACTTAATGACTGTGTGACCTTAGGCAAGTTATCCAGCTTCTCTGGGTCCTAGTTTCTCCATCGATAAAGCTGGGATAACAATTATTTACCACATAGGTTTGTTGTGAGTATTACATGAATTAATCATGTAAGAACTTATAACTTTGTCATCCCCAAACTCCACAAAATTGTGGAATTTTAGAGTTAAGCTTATGATATTGAGTTCAGATAGCTGATTTTACAGATTAGAAAGGTGAAGTCCAGGGGATTAAAATCCAAAATCATATAATTAGTTAATGGCTTCCAGTCCATTCTATTTGTGGTGACCTTGACATTTACAATCCTGCCCATAAAAAAAGACTTATCTGTCAATCAACACAATTTATGTAGTAACACTTATGTGTGCAATACTGTGTTAAGAATTGTAAAGGATTAAAAAAAAGAGTCTTAGGCATTATTGACAATAGGCATTAAGACCCTGCTGTGTGCAGTGTTCTGTGCTTTCAGTTTTAGAGGTGATAAATTAAGTGTAAGACATGGTACATGCTGTCAAGGAAGTTACCGTTTAATTGAGAAAACAACATTAATTCACATGGAACCAAAAGAAAACCATGCAAGGTGGCTCATGCAAATACAAATGGTATGGTTGAGATGTGAAAAGAGGAGAAAATACATAAGCCCCAGAGGAGTCAGAAGAGGCTTCCTGGAGTATTCAGCCTTGAAGGACTCTCCTGCTGTGAGGAGACTGGCATGGAGAGAAGTAGCTACAGGCCACTTTCCAGATGGGAGAGTCCCTTCACCTGAAGTCTTGATTGCCTCCTCTGAAGATGGAGATGAATTAGCTCCTCTGCTGAAAGTCATTGTGAAGATTATACAAGATGATGTGCTTAGCACAGTACCTGCCACACAGTGAGCACCTAACCAAATACTCATCCATTATGCGGACTTGCATGCTCACAAAATGCTGTCAGGTAGTTACCATTGTTCTCTCCATATTATCGTGAGGAACCTAGTTAAGTGAAATTAGGTATGGGCATGTGGCTGCATTCTGGCCATTAGTGTTTGAGCAAAAGTGATATGGGTAACTTCTGAAATAAAGTGGTAAGGAAATCACTGTACCTTCTCCCAAAGTCTCTTTCCCCATTTGGTGGCTTAATGGAAAGCAATCCAAAAACTAAAAGGAGGGTGGAGTCACAGAATGGAAGGAACCCAGATCCCCGAATGACTATGTGGAAGGATGCCCCATCAGAAGCAGCCCCTATTGGACGGGAACATGAGTACGAAATAAACTTTCATAGTGCAGTCACCAAGATTCCAGGATTTACTTGTTATAATGCCTAGCACTACGTAACTAATATATTTACTAAGGGCTTTTTAAAAAGGTTGAATTAGAACACACTACAGCAATAGCATATAAGTTGGGGAGTCGGTAGATAGGAGGTTTAACTCTTCTAAGTTTCTTTTCTTGTCTTGAGGAAAGGTACAGGTATTAATTTTAGCTTCTGAGAGATTACATATATACACTGTAATATCCCAGGTGGCCATTAAGATAGAAACATAGAACATAAATTCCAAAAAAGCAGTAGAGAAATCTTGAATAAGATAAAACTAACTAATGGAAGAGTCAAATATAAAGTACAAAATATGATGGTAAATATACATATATATTAGCAACTGCATGAAATATAAGTGGATAAATGTTCCAAATAAAAGATAAAAATGTCAGAATGGGTTTTAAGAAGCTATTAATATATAAATGCATCTACACCATACAACTAATGAATGGTTAAAAGTAAAAGGATAGAAAGTGATAGACCAAGCAAATTCTAACTGAAAGACAGCTGGTCTAACTATATTAACATCAGACCAAATGAATCTAAAGTCAAAAGAAAAAAAAATGCTGAAGACAAAGAGGGAATTTACATAATGATAAAGATTCCATTGACTAGGAAGATATGACAATGTGAAATTTGTATGTGCCTATGTAAAGCAAAAATTGACAGAACTACCAGGAGAAAGGGAAAAATCTACAATCCCTGTAAAAGTAACTTATGGCAAAAGCAACAACAAAATTATTGGTAAAGATTCGAATGACATGATTGACAGACTTTGTGTGACAAATAGAGAACACAATACCCAACCACTGCATAATGTGCATTCCTTAAAGACAAGTAGAATATTAACAGCTTACTCTATTTTGAGCCACAAAGCAATTCTCACCTGATTTCAAAGTACTGAAATTATGAAGCTATAGTAGAAGGAAAGAAATAAGAAGATGAATAGAAATTAACAAAACTGAAAAAGAACAATGAGAATATCGACAAAACCAAAAGTTAATTCTTTAAAAAGGTGATGGTTTTAAAAACTTTAAAACTGGTGAGATAAATCAATATTTTATTGAAAGAGAGAGAGAAGGCACAAATTACCATTATCTGGA
The DNA here is from genome assembly GCF_004348235.1 of Phoca vitulina. Lineage (NCBI taxonomy): Eukaryota > Metazoa > Chordata > Mammalia > Carnivora > Phocidae > Phoca > Phoca vitulina. Next base: position 27,671,692 of record NW_022589723.1, read on the forward strand.
ATGAAATGGAGAACAACATAATCACTGTAGACATTATAGTAGATATTATTAATAATTTTGGTAAAATAGGCAAATTCCTAGAAAAACATAATATTAAAACTGATTCAAGAATAAGCATAAAACCTGACCATTTCCAGAGCCATAAATAAAAGTAAAGCAGTAGTAAAAACTTTCCCAAAAAGAAAATTTTAGGTCTAGTTTCTTCATTGGCAAGTTCTAAAAATATTCAAGGAAAAAACAAGTATCAGCTTTATATGGTCTCTTCCAAAGAACAGAAAAAGAGTGATCCCCATTTTTTACTGTATAAGACCACCACAACCTTGCTACCCAGCTTGACAAGGACAATTCAAGAAAAGAAAATGGCAAGGAATCTCATTCATAAACATTGATGCAAAAGTCCTAAACAAAATTAACCAACCAAATAAAGTGATTTATAAAAACCAGAATACATCATGACCAAGTAGGATTTATTCTAGAAAGGCAAGACTGATTTACATCAGGAAAACAAATTAAATTAATGTAATCACCATATTAACAGATTAAAGGGAGAAAATGCTCATCTCAATAGAGGAGGTGACAACATTTGATATAATTTAAAGTTCATGATTTAAAATGTTATTAGCAGATTAGATGCATTGGTGAGCTGATGACACAGTAATGCAATGTAACACAATGTCAGGTCAGTTGGTGGTTGGCTGATCTACCCTGGGTTTGTCTGGGCTTGGTTTCGAATTTTAGGTTAGGTTCAAGTCTGTCCATATTTGGAGATCAGGATGGGCTATCAGGGATATGTTTTTCTTGCAGTCATAGCAGAAGCAACAAAAGAGTGAGTGGAAACATAAGACAGCACTTAAGGCCTAGGCATAGAACCAGCACACAGTCATTTTTATCACCATTCTGTTGGTCATGGTCATTGCCAAGCCCAGTTATCAATGGGGATGGGGAAACAGGTGCCACTTCAAGTGGGAAGAACTGCAATGTCACATGACAAAAAGCATGGACATGGGGAAAGGTGAAAAATTAATAATAATGCAGCTTATCACATTAGAAAAAGAAGGGAATTTCCTTTAACTGATAAAAGATGTGTACAAAAAATAAACAGAAATCTACAGAACAGGGACACTGGGTGGCTCAGTCAGTTAAGCGTCTGCCTTCAGCTCAGGTCATGATCCCAGGGTCCTGGGATCGAGCCTTGCATCGGACTCCCTGCTTGATGAGAAGCCTGCTTCTCCCTCTCCCACCCACCCTGCTTGTGTTCTTGTGCTCTTGATATCTCTCTCTCTGTCAAATAAATAAATAAAATCTTTGGAAAAAGTAAATAAATAAAAACAAAAAATAATTAATTAATTAGGGAAGGCTGGGTGGCTCAGTCAGTTAAGCGTCTGCCTTTGGCTCAGGTCATGATCCCAGGGTCCTGGGATTGAGCCCTGCATTGGGCTCTGCTCAGCGGGGAGTCTGCTTCTCCCTCTGCCTCTGCCCCTTCACCTTCCCCCCAACTTGTGCATGCACTCTCTCTCTCAAATAAATAAGTAAAATCTTAAAAAGAAATCTACAGATCATGTCATATATAACACTTAAACATCTTCCCTTTAAGATGGGGATGGGGCATAAAGATGCCTCCATGACCACTTTCATTTCACATTTTCATTGGACATCAGAGACCTTAGCTAACAGAGTAAGAGAAGCAAAAGAAATAACAGCACAGTTATTGGCAAAGAAGAAATAAAACTTTTTGTTGTTGCTGCAAATTATGTGATTCTATATTTGGAAAATCCAAAAAAATCCACAGATAATTTATTTGAATTCATAAGAGAGTATGCCAGATTTAAAAAAAAAATCAATATATCAAAATCATATACTAGCAACAAATAAATTTTTCAAAGATACAATTAATGCCTCAACAACTTAGGAATGTATATCATGAAAAATGTTCAAGATCCTTCAGAGAAGACTATAAAACTCCATTGAATGACACTGAAGAACACCTAAATAAAGAAGTATATGGTCTTCATAGATTGGAACCCTTAACGCAACAAATATATTAATTCTCTCCCATATTGATCTATATATTCAATGCATCCCAAATGAAATCCAGACAGTGTTTGGGGTTGAACTTGGAAGTTGATACCACAATGTATCAGGTCGGCAGCTGTCTGTTCTGGCTGTATAGAGTATGGGAACCCTGGGAAGTCAGAGGAGTAGGTGATTTTCCTAACTATTGCTCAGACAGAAAAGCAAGGTAAATGGTGCCCCTGAATAGCTCAATAAATCCATATGGTGAGAGGGCAGTAGTCTCTTCATGGCTGAGGTGAGAGAAAGGGGGCAGGAGGTTGAGAATAAATTCCCAGAAACTTTTGACAACAAACTGGCCTAAACGTCATGAGTCATCTCAGCTGGAGTCTGAACCAAGATTTAAGAAAGAGGCAATTTATTCAAGTCTCAGGTTATATTCACGGCTAGGATTTATGCAAAAAGGTTGAGGTATTTGACTATTTAAAATGTCTTCTGTAAAATGTACTTCAGTGAACACTGAATAAGGAGCAGTGTTGTGGTAGCCCTCTACATCTTCTTATTTAAATTTGACTGTTATAAATGCAAGTTGTAATTTTGTCAGAAAAAGACAGAGTTGCTTCTCCAAGTCATTGTTTCTCAACCTTGGCTCAATGAAGTATGTACGGAGCTTTAGGAAGTCCTGATGCCCAGGCCATACGAGCCCAATCAAAGCAGAACCCCTGAGAGTCAAGCCCTGGCCATCAGTACTTCTTAAAATTTCCCAGGTGATGCTAACGTGGAGTCAAAGTTGAGATCCTCTACTGGAAGTAAAACTAAGCCTCAGTATCAGTGGATTACTGGAGATATCAAGGTGTAGAGTCCTTTCTAGACCAATTAAACCAGAATCTCTGGGAATGAAGCCTAAGCATTCCCCGGAAGATTGAAATGTGCTGATAGGGATGAGAACCACCGGTTTTAGGCCTTCTGTTGCTATTAACCACCACACTAATCACTGCCGGTACCTACTGGTGACTTTCTATAATGGCGGGTTCAATTATTAAGCATCTGAATAGCTGTTCGAGTTGTGAACTGGCTAAATTCAACTAAGAAATAATTTATTCAACATGTACTGAATATCTGTTGAAGACAAAAGTTATAGTACTTGTCTTGAGGTGAGAAAAAAAAAATCCCAAACAAAAGTATATTCTAGTTTCTGGTAAATTGTGGATGGTCCAAGTACAGCCAAATTCTGTATAAAGGACTCTAACGGCATGAAAAGCAATTTATTGAGGTACAATGCATGTATATATCTTTTCTCCAAACCCTCAAATACAGCCCAGTCATATGAACCATATAGCACCTCTCCCATTCTCACAGCTTGGGAAAAGAGGAGAGGATAAGGTGGTGATAATAGAAGGCAACATCACACCAAATATTATAATAGTCCTGCCAGCCCTGTCGTACCTGAGAAGTGTAGTTCACACTCACAAGAGCAGTGTAGCAAATTATGCTTCTCTGGCACCTCCTTGGCAGGCATGTAACTTCTAAATGACTTAGCAAAATCTGGAGCTTAGAAGCCAGGGCATTCACTTACAGTTGAAAACACTGGTAGGAATCATCTGAGGACCCTGCAGATATCATGGTTCTGGGTGGTCTCTCCTCATGTACCCCTTCTCCACATGTCAGTTCACAGGGCAAGCCCAAACCCCAACAACACACATACATACGACCCTCAATTAACAATCTCTGTGTTCTAAAATGCCTGTGTTCCAGATTATAAAATTCTTTTCCAGATATTATCTCAGGCATGATAGATACAGTCATTCCCTGTTTTGTTTTTAATGTATGAAGATGCAGATATCCAGAAAGAAGAGGAAGTGGCTCAGGGTCACATCACTGGCAGGGACAGAGCTGGGATTTAAACTTGAGTCTTTCCCACTAGAATCCATGCTTTCCCCTCTACTGTAGTCAGAAGATTTGACATCAGTATGGTATGCAATGTGCAAGGCCAGTAATTCCCAACACTCCTTTTTTTCCTTGAATATCAAACCCCCCATTTTATTCATATATAGTTTACTGCACTCTTTCCTTCAAAGGATTTGAGTAGAACATAATCTTTATTAACCTCGGGACTTAACAAAATAGTTAGGATTGGCCATCACATTTGGTCCCCCAACATAATTCCTTTGAATAAAATGGCTTCAAGGTCAGAACACAGTATTGGGCAGCATATGACCTGGGACTTCTTAGGCCAAGGGGAGAATGATAAATAATTGAACATATGAAAAAGGGTTGCAGTGTCTGATCTGAAAGGAAAGTTGGAACCCTACATCTCAGGTCTAGATCAAATTTCCACAGTGGTCTTCATCCTTACTTGGATAGATACCCTTTTTATAATCATTAAGAATTACAATGGAGTCTCACCCACTATGATTTTTACCAGAGACCCAGGAACAATTATATCCTTTCCCAAAAATCATTCTTCCCCATTTTCTCCTACCCCCTACCCTGAGAATGTTATTGACAGAAGGTACAAGAACAGAATGGGAATGAAAGTGCCAGGTGACCAGTAGTTGTGCAAGCTCTCACTGCCAAATGAAAATGCTGATAAAACACCTGGATATAAGGGAAAAAAAACTAACGTTCATGAAAATCTAGATCATCTAACAATACACACAAGGCACTGTGGTTCTTCTGCTTTGCTTTTATTTTTGTGAGTTCCAAGCAGACTCACTTACTAATCCCTATTGTTACTGGTAATGTACTGGCTCTCAGAGGCACTCTGTAAATTGTAGAAATCATTATTAAAGTATTGGAATTTAAGTTAAGGTAGTGGGCCTGGAATTCCAACCCTGCTTTGCCTAATGTAAAGGCCCTGGTTTCATTCAGTGGACCAGGCTCTGTCTTCCTTTAAGCTGGAGCTATTGTTACCCAAGTTCAAATCGACATTGGCCACAAATGATGGAGGCACAGCCCCTAATGGCACTGGGCTGGAAGTTAGCACCCTCAAAGGTCCTCAGCTGTGTTGAAGAGTTTGTCCAGGCCCCCACATCTTTCTGCTCAGGATGTATGCACTTAAACTCTTTATCTGGACCCCCTGGTTATGAAACCTCGCCACCTACCAACTGGCTTCCCATGGCCCTGCTGAGACCAGGCCCTGCCCGGGGATAATGGAGCTGCTTCTACCCCCACCCCTGGCCTTGGGAAGAGGACCCGTTCCTGCTATACTCCTTTTCCACAGGCGTGGACCCTCGTCTCTCCCTAGCTCCCCACACACCACAGAGACAAACAGTAGCTCAAGGGAGAATTGAACAAAAGATAAGGAAAACAGATATACTGAACACAGAGCAGCATCACAACCATTGAGACTTCTCATGGGTTCTACTGCTTGCCTCCCCAGGCCAGAGGAGAATTACCCCCCAGTGCAGAAATGGCCCTAGGCTGAGCCAACCCTTATGCTAGGCAAAGGGGATGTTTGTGGTCTTCTTTTATTTCAACCTAAGTCCTGTCTCTCAAGTTCTCATTTTCCACCAAGGCACTGTCCTTCCAGGATGAGACCTAGAGAAAAAGTTCATGCCCTTTGGGGAAAAAAAACCACTTATTTCCCCACTCCCAGAGTTTGGCCTTTCTCTCACACCCTGGCCACTCGCTCAGTCTAAGTCTGACACCAGGGTGTTTCCCAAAGCCTGAGTCTTATGTTAGCACGGGCATCTTTTTATACAAGTGTCACCATATTAGCGCCTAAGAGAAGCTATATCTTAGAGGACAGTGGGCTTTGAGACACCTCACTGAAGCTTAACCTCCAAACCATGTACTAAATGTTCAAATATTACTTACTAAATATCTACTGTTCCAGGTTTGGTAGTGATAGGAAGATGCTCCTTCAGAGGGAGGAAAAGAGGAAAGTAGGAAAAAATGAAATAAGGAAAGAAGGAAAAGAAGGAGGGAAGGAGGAAAGGAAGAGAAATGGAAGGAAATGAATGGTAAAAGGGATTAACATTATAGATCAGAGTGTGGGACATGCCAATGGACAAGGCTAATTGGCAAGGTCTTGGTGAAGGAACTGGGTCTCTCTGTGCAAGCCAGTCAGATGAAGGACACAAGTGAGAGGTCCATAAGGACAGAGAGCCCCCTACCCCATATTCCAGTGAGGCTGCCCATTCTTGCTTCTGTCTAAGACTACCTGACGGCACCAGCTGTAGTCACCACCCACGATCACCACCCAGCTGCCTGCCCCGAGGTCTCTTCATGGTCCACCCATGCAGAACTCCAGGCAAGCTGAGGCAGGGTCATCCAGATTGACCCAATTCTCCATGTTCACTTAGGGCCTGGCCTCAAGAAATGGGGTAGATGTTAAAAAGTCAGGGAGAAAGGCAGAACAATATTGTGACAGACCACAGAGTCATGAGGACAGAAAGAAGACATACATTAAAATAGCATATTCTTCCAATAATGGGGGGATATCTCTCCTTTAATGTTCAGGTATGCTTTTTAAAAAAATTTTATTGTATTATGTTATGTTAATCACCATACATTACATCATTAGTTTTTGATGTAGTGTTCCATGGTTCATTGTTTGCGTATAACACCCAGTGCTCCATGCAGAACGTGCCCTCTTTAATACCCATCACCAGGCTAACCCATCCCCCCACGCCCCTCCCTTCTAGAACTCTCAGTTTGTTTCTCAGAGTCCATACTCTCTCATGGTTCGTCTCCCCCTCCGATTTTCCCCCCTTCAGTTCAGGTATGTTTTAAGACTGGTCTTTAGATAGCCTAGTGCAAAGCGATCAATTGCAACTAATTGCTTATTATATATTTCTCCCCAAGCTTTTGTGTGTCACGTTTGCCTATTTGTCTCTTCTGCTCTATTTTCAGACAAAAGGGGCTTAAGCAAAAACATTCTGAATATATTCATGAATATTTTAGCATGTACTTTGTGTACACATTTAATATTCTCTCCAGGGCACACACAGCAAGGGAGTGATAAGAGGAAGCTAGGCCACTGTTTGGTGCCGGCTGCCCAACAGCTGACACTCTTAGGAGAAAGGGGCACATTCCCTAACCTGACAGTCTGAAGAACTTCAGCAAAGCCAAAAGAGTACACAGAGTTATCCCATTCAAAGGCAGTGGGTGGCAAGGGGTACAAAGGCACGGGGCGAGGAAGGGAAGAAAGGAACAAGGAGGCATCTACTGTGTCTCTAAAGTGGTATAATGTTCTGCTTGCATTCATTCACTCATTCATTCCAAATAAATAGTGAATAATTGCTATGATCCTGGATTTATTTATACTAATTTTAAGGATACAAAGTTGATTAAAACATAGTCACTGCTGCAAGGAGCTCAGAGTCAAGAGGGAATCTAACACAGAAACTAGGAACCATGATACAGTAGTGCAAATGCTATAGGAGAAGCTGAAGCAGGAATGAGAAGCCAGTAGACATTATCAGTAGATGTGGTTTCAGTAGAGGATGTTTAGGAAAGACTCTGTGAGGGAGGTGGTGTTTGAGCCAAAGCTCCACTTTAGCCAGAGGACCTCCATCATCCAGGAAACCACCTGCACAAAGGATCTGATGCAAGAAAGGCTGAGGCAAAGTCCATGGCAGATGTGGTTGGTTCTGGATGGCTGGGGGGTGGGGGGGGGGCAGGGGGAGAAGGGACAAGAAAGGTAGAGCTCTACTGCACAGTGGCTGCTATTCAGTGCTAAGGAACATTACTCATTTAGAGCCATTGAAGGATTTAGAAGCTGCTTGTCTTTGCATCTTAAAAAGATCACACTGATAAAGTTTCAGGGGGTACATTAGAAGGGAGAGATGAGATTCATGCAATGGTGCAGGAGATGATGAGAGCCTGCCTGGATGGGGGCAGCAGGTGGGAAAAGGACAAAGGGATGGAGATGGAGGGACTGGACTGAGAGACATTTAGGGGGAAAGCGATGGAGCAGGGACACTTGGGTGGCACAGTCGGTTAAGTGACTGACTCTTGGTTTCGGCTCAGGTCGTGATCTCAGGGTTGTGGGATTGAGCCCTGCATCGGGGTCCATGTTCAGTGCAGAGTCTGCTTAAGACTCTCTCTTCCTCTCCCTCTGACCCTCCCCCCCTCAAATAAATAAATCTTTTAAAAAAAGATGTACCATATGTGGGAGACTAGTCCTTTCTCCCACAAGCACCTGTGGGTAAGGCACCCTAGTGATTAAGAGCCAGATGACCTGGGTTCAGAATCCTGCCTCTCCACATACCAACTCTGTGACTTTGGGCAAGTAATGTAAGTTTTTGGTGCCTCCATTTCTGTTCCATAAAGGAGAGAGGGGTAATGATAAATTAGTTTAATACTGATATTAGTAAAAACTTGTAAAACACTTAGAATAGTACCTGCTCTAAGATAGGTGCTATATAAGTGTGTGTTCAATAAAATAGAGTCTACTCTAACTTCTGACCTAGAAGAAGGGAGCCAATGGGGATGAGGTGGGGTCGGACTGGTTTCCTAGCTGGGGTGAAGGGTGGCCTGGATTGCAGTGCAACTCAGTTCAAGTGTGGCACAAGGACTGTTGTTGGTCTGAGAACTCTTTGTTACAAGTTTGTGACAAGTGGAGGAACAAATTGAGAGTGATCATTATTCACCTTTATACCAATTTGACTTTGCTGCTATATCCAAAGCTGGTAACGCTTTTTAATTTTACAACCAGATGGACTGGAAATTTACAAGCAAAATGATAATTTCCTAGAGATGGTTTGAGAAGACTTGGTTGAGAACAGTGGCCCTCAAAAACTGTTTCATGTTAAAATCACCCTGGGAAGCTTTTAGAAATTCTAGGGCCAGGCTGACCCCCACACCAATTACATGAGGATCTTTGAGAAAGACACTTCGACCTTCAGTACTTTTAAAGCTCCCTAAGTGATTCTAATGTACAACCACATTTAAGAACTAGTGTCTAGACCAGGACTTTTCAAACTTTCTTGTTTGAAAATGAATCACTTGGGATCTTGTTAAAATACAGATTCTGAGTCATTAGGTGGGGGGTGGGGCCCAAAAGTCCGCATTTCTCGCAAGCACCTGGCTGATGCTGTTGGTTCATGGACCACACTTCGAACAGGATCTGTGTGAAATCAGCTGTGCCTATCCAACCATACTGTGGCCACTCACGTAACAGTGTTAGATTTGATATGCAAAATAAACCTGAAAGGTAGACGTGCAGGGGAGGAAGTTAAAGCTCAGAGACAGCTGCAAACCAGTAAGCAGTTACACTCAGACCCGAGTCCAGGCCTTCTAACACAATTGCCCTATCACATCGGACTGTCTTTGCAAATACTATTTCTGGTTTTGGCTTTGTGCTTCCATCTGCTGTTTCCTCCCTCACCCACCACTCCCACCCCAATCCCAGTCACCAGATTCCTAATAAAGTAACTTTTGGAAAAATCATACAATTTTCTTGGCTATGTTAAGGAGAAGAGGAAATTTGCCCAGGTGAAGGCCTAACCCTAAGGGGACCTCTATGCACATCTCTACCTCCCAATCGCATGTTGTCACTCTCTCCTTCTAAGAGTAAAGAACAACCAAAGAGGAACAAAATAAGAAAAGTAGACTCAATTAATTCAAAAGGACAACATCTTCTAGGTTTGATGTGCTCCTTCTTCAAGGAGTGTTGGCTTCCTCAATGATGTCAATTAAAAAAAAAAATCTCAAATGCTGACATCTCAGATGTAGGCCAGGACACAGAGGGAGGTCTCCTGAAAGCCCTTTTTGACACCCCTAATCATTCCACTGAATGTGTTTGTAAAACCTGAGACCTGTATGTAGAGCAAGGAAGAAGGCTGGGAGTGGCCGTCGTGGAAACTTGGCTAAAACAAATCCTTTGTCATCTTCTGATTCTCCATGCTACTTCTACCTGGTGCAATAGTCAGTCCTTTGTCTCTCCTTCTGGAGCATTTTGTTCTTATGTTGCATTAAAGTGAGATGTATATGTGGGCCTACCTATCAGACCACACGTCCTTTCAGTGACAAGGGACCCTTCTTATTCAGCCTTATGCTTTTAGTTGCTGGACATGCAAGTACTCAATTACATTTTGTTGAGCAATTGGACAGATTCCTTTTTTTTACATGTAACAGGAGTTAAAATGAGGATGATCCAATTAATTGGAGAATAAGGTGTGGCATAAAGTTAGGGGAGAGATGAAAGCCTCCAAGGGGGCATCAGGCTCTGGTCACATTATGGGTGAAAGCTGGAGAGTGGGGACCTTGGAAGTGAGCTTTGAAGAAGGCAAATTAGCATTAGCAAGGAAAGATGATGGGACTCTGACGTTCCCAGGTGTTCTGAATTGAAGCTGTTGTTTTTCAGAGGTTATTCAGCAGGTAGCTGTGGTGACCCAATGACCACAAAGGAGATGGTGAGTCCCGAAAGATAGGTGGGAGAAGGGAGTGAAAGCAGTGCTCCTCACTTCTATCCCCAGTGGGTACACCAGAAAATGTTGGTGGGGGAGTTTCAGAGGTGATAGATCTGGAAGGGGAAAGACACCCTCAACTTCAACCACTGTGTGCAAGCTGAAGGACATACCTGTGTCTGGGAACTTGGCTGCATGGGGTTGGGGAATTGCCAGCTTCCCAATCTAGCTGTCTTAATGGTGTTATAGAGTGTTTTATGTTAATTAAACGTCTACTGTAGTTCTGTGCCAGGAGGCTTTGCAAAATCTGGTGCATGGGGAAAAGAGGACAGGCGTGCTTTACTGCAGGGGCCATTCCCAGATGTCTACAGACCAAAGCGAGAGACTCATAAAAACCTTCACTGGGGCCTTGACAGAGACGACTGGAAGCAAAGAAATCCTGCAAGATGGAAATAGTTGTTGCAGAGGATTAGGGAAGGTGCCTGGGCCTCCTGCTAAAAAGAGGTCGAAATGAGATTAGGCTTCCCCCTCCTCATGGAGCTCCCTTCTCGTTACACTTCACTTCCTTGCTTTCAGTAAACATGGACCTTATTGGTAAATTAAAATAAGAGCATATGGTAGGAAAAGAGAAGGCTGGTGCTACATAGCAGAAGAAAAAATGTTGGATGTGTTAGTACTAAGGCCATAGTTTGCGTTTGCTTTCTTTTAAGCCTTGGGGCACCCAAGTCAGGGCCCACTTGCCAGGAGTACTTAGTGTGGGCCATGCCCTGTGCTGACTATTTTACAAATGTTGCCTCCACCAAAACAATGCTTTGAGTTAGATTCAATTAATAAGAGGAAACTGGAATTAAAAGATGTTGGGATAACCTCTGAAGGTTACACATACAGCGAGCAGCAGAGCTGGAACCTAGGGCAGCTGTGTATGATGACAGCCCATGCACTTAACCACTACACTTCCTGCCTCCCAGCCTGTGGGCTCGGCTCGTCCCCCCGGGGGCTTTCTGCAGCCTGAGGGTAGAGAGTGAGTGGAAGGGTTGCAGTCTCTTTCTCTCTTCCTCATTCTCCTGTTCCTCCTGCTTCTGCTCCTCCTCCCCACCTCCTGTGCATCTTTAAGCTCAATGTCTGCTCAGGGCAAGAGAGAGGGATGTCATCAGAAGCTTCTTCGAGCATCTTTTCAGAGCTCTGCCTTAGCGACCCAAAGTTGCGGCCTTGTCCAAACTGTCAGAGCCATCTGCCTGCAGTCCGTGTGGCAGAAAGACCATCTGTCAGCCTCTGACCCGTGCCTTCCCTCTCACACACCACTCGGGCCAGCTCCAGGCTTGCTGAGAGCCGCCTGAGGTCCCTGCCTCCACAGTCCCTCTCCCTAAAACTGACAACTCCCACGCAGTCAAAAGAGGGGGTGCAGAGGGTGAGCTAAACTGAGAAACCATGTTTCTCTGGGAACACCACACACACACACACATACACACAGCAAACACTGTTTTCTCATTTGGATAATTTTCTTCTAAGAAAGTGATTCTTTACTATAAGTTTTGATTTAACACAAATACCCACTAGACGCTGCAGGGAATATATAGTGAGAATGAATATCATCTTAATGACTCCTTATCAAGTTAAATCATGTCAAGAAAAAAAAAGTCAGTGTTATAGGATTATTCAAAATTATCGTTCACGGTTTCTTACCTTTAACCATGTTTTCCAGTAGTTCTCAATATTAGCTGTACAATAGAATCATGTGGGGTGCTTTAAAGGTAATACCAGAGCTTGGGGCCCTCCCAGACCAATTAAATTTGACTCTATGGAAAAGGGGTTGAACATGGTGTTTTCAAAAAGTTTTCCAGGTGATTCAAATATGCAGTCCAGAGTGGGAACTGCCAACTAGCCATGGTATAACAGAAAAAGGGACTGCCTGGGAAGGGGAGAGGTGGAGGGCAGAGGGCATGGCTATTTATTGTGGATGGTCAGGGAAGGTTTCATTGAATATATGGCCTTTGGGGTTGAGATACAGACAAAAAGCAGCAGCAAAACATTCCATGCAAAGGACATAGCAAGCGCAAAGGGCCTAAGGTAAGACTAAGTGGTGTACTTCTGAAGAACACCAAGAACACAGTGTGGTCAAGTATAATGACAGAGCGGTCGAATGGCAGATGAGGTGCAAGGGGGGCAGTGGCTGGATCCTTAGGACCTTGCAGGCCAAGGGCAAAAGTTTGGAATTTCCTCTAAATCTCTTAGGAACGTAGGAGTGTTTTAAGTAAGGGAAAAAAATTACAACCTATTCTTATTTTCTAAAAGATCATCTTGGCTGTTACGTTGAAAATGGCTTTGGGGGTGGTGGCAGAGTGAGAGCAGAGACATGAGTTGGAGATTGTGGCAACATATCAGGAAGGAAGATGAGGGTGAGTTTGGACAACCACGTTGCCTTGTGATACCTGGACTTCGGGGTGGCCATTTGTGAACATGGGTAAATATGAGGACAAAACTCCAATTTGCTATGGAAAATAGAGGAGAAAAAGCTGGGATTCCCAGTGGCACAGCTGAGCAGCTGAACCAACACCAACAGATGCCTACCCCCTGGACTGCTTATCTGAGAAAAACAAACCCCTATTTGTGAAGGCAACTGGAGTCAGATTTTCTATTACTAGTAGCCAATGCATTCTCAACTGATATAACCACTATTTTGTATTGGGCACTGGTATTAGGAGAATCTAGAAATCCCTGCCTTGCTCCCAGTTTTGATGTGGTCTGTAGTTAAGAAATTTTCATCCAAAGTTGAACAAGAAAAAAATATTTCAGTGCCTTGACTAAATTATGGACTAGCTGCTCTCATTTGGATAGATCCAAGAATCAAGGGCATCAGGAATTGGATGCAATCTGATTCTCACAAATCTGGCAATCAAGGGCTCACAAAAACAAGCTGGTAGAAGTGGACTCATGGGAAGAGAATTACGGTTCAAAGAGCTAGTACAGGCCCAGAAAGCATCTGATCCAAGTATAGTGCTGCAGTCTGTTCAAAGAGAAAGCTCTGACTTCAGAGCAGGCATTGAAAACCAAGATTGGACAAAGGGCAAGGAGCAGAGGAAAGATTCCAATCACAAGGCAATGTTGCCCTTCTCCTGGTCTTTACTACTATTTTCAGTCTAGTGCTTTCACATTAATTCATTTTATCAGCAATGCACCCAAGCTCCCAAGCAAAATCTGATCCTTTAACCGTTTTCAGCAGCCCCTCACTGGCAGCTTGAGACTGAGGGGGGCGGCAGGAGGGAAGTCTCTATCTCTTTATTGAATAGCAGGATGCGTGCCTGACATCCTAAGCTAGAACCGTAAACATGCTTTGTTTTGTTTTTTTTGGGGGGGGGGGACATTATTTTATCAGTGATTATTCCTAGTGTATTCCTAGTGCTTTTGGATTTAATAAATCATTAGGAATGGGGCCAGCCTAGGATTTCAGTCTTTTCCTTTAACACTATTTGAGGACCACTGTGGTTCAAGTTCCAAAAACTTGCTTATAAAGGAACATTTTTATAAGGTATTTTTTAGTGTGAGTTGAGGCTTGCCTATACTATCTTGGATATTATAATACATAACATATATATTCAAATATCCACTTTTTGGGTCACGAGATGCTGGTGACATTTTGATGTTTAATTTTTTTGACATTTCATTTTAACTCTTACATTGACAAAAACGTTTTTTCAAGTTGAAGGAAATGTTCTTTAAGGTTAAAAATTCTCATTTTGGCATGACAGTATCTTTCTCCCAGAAAAGAATAACTTTTTTAATATAAAAAGTGGCCTTTGTTTAAAATAAGCTTTTTAAAAGTTAAAGTACAGTGTACATATAGAAAGAGCCAATTTTTTAAAATTTTTCAGTTCCCTGGTTTTGGGAAGTAGAGGAGTATGGAGTAGAGGAAATAAGGTTTATAAGAATTTTTCCAGTTGATATAGTAAGAAAAACTGATGTGGATATTCCACATTATTTTCTGAAAAATATTAAGACACTTTTTTTTCTGAAATTTTAAGTCTGACACTTTGAAGTAGTATTTAATACTGTTGATATGAATAATCAGATGAGTAATATTCAACTACAATTTAACTTTCTTTTGTGTATGTGGCAAAAAAAAGTATTGTTTTTATCAAAGCAGATGGATTTTGATAGCTGCAGTGCAATGACCATGATGTTAGGAGGACAAATCTATGAGTTAATGGAAGTGTTCATAGGGTTTGAAGTTCAATAGTTGTTACAAAGGAGAATCATATGCCTCAGGTCAGGGAGAGTAAAGTAATGGAAGAATCTGTCATATCTGTAATACCACAAACACAAATGGCACATTTACAAAAATTTGTATGTTTGTAGGCCATATGGCAAATCTCAACAAATTTCAGTGAATTAATATTATAAGGAGCATATTTTTCCAAGGAAGTAAAATAAAATTATAAATTAATAACAAAATAAGAGCTGTTTCTTTTGGGGTACCTGGGTGGCTCAGCTGGTTAAGTGTCTGACTCTTGATTTCACCTCAGGTCATGATCTCAGGGTCGAGAGATCAAGCCCCAAGATGGGCTCTGTGCTTAGCACGGAGTCTGCTTGAGATGCTCACTCTCTTTCTGCCCCTCCCCGTTCTCTCTCTCTCAATAAATAAATAAGTGAATAAAATCTTAAAAAAAGAGAGAGATGTTTCTCTTTAAGAGCCTTCAAAATAACTCACAGTTTACTAAGTTTACTAAATCATTCACGGGTGAAAGAGGGAATCATAAAGAAACTATAAGACTTATAGAACTGAATGGCAATGAAAATACTCCAAATAAAAACTTTTAGGATACTGCTAAGAGAGGTACCAAGAGAAAAAAATCCTTATCCTCGTTGCTTAATTAGAAAAGAAGAAGATAAAAAATTAATGATCCACAGATTCAACTCAAGAAGTTGGAATAAGAACAAATAAGAAAAAGTACTGAAACATAAGGAGGAGAAAGGATAACTAATAAAGAGCAGAAATTAATGAATAGAAAACAAAGTAATGATAGGGACTAACACACTTAAGATAAATTTTGGCTCATTCAATCAACAAACATTTTTTGACTATTATAGGTACTAGGTATTCGGTAGTGATCTAAATGGATAAAAATCTCTGCTCATATGAAAATTATATTCCACTTGGGAGACAGACAATAAACAATGTTAACAAATAAAATGCATAGTATCCTAGATGGCCATGTGTATTAAGAAGAAAAAATGAAGAATGGAAGCTGAATACAGTAATTGCATGGTGGGGGGGCCTGAGTGGCTCAGTTGGTTGAGTGTCCAACTCTTGATTTTGGCTTGGGTCACGATCTCAGAGTCATGAGATCAAGCTCTGAGTTGGGCTCCCTGCTCAGCAGGGGTCTTCTTGAGATTCTCACTCTCCCTTTCCCTCTACTCCTGCCCCATGTGTGCTCCCTCTCTCTCAAATAAACAAATCTTTAAAAAAAAGAAAGAAATTGCATGGGGACCAGGAGGTAAAAATCTTAGAGGGGATGGCTCTAGAAGATCTCAAAGAAAGTGACTTGTGTTATTTTAAAAATGAATGCAACTAGATACCTCTAGAAAATGTGATCAAAAATTAATAAAAGGAGAGCCACAGCGCACACTGAGATAATATTAGCACTATAATAGATTACATAAGTATTTATACAGTAATGAAATAGATTACATATCTGTGAATATATACACACAGTAATAAGCATATAAACAATATTAGGAAAGCACAGAAATTTATCCTCTCATAATTCTAGAAGCTGGAAGTCTAACCAAGATGTCAGCAGGGCCACTCTCCTGCCAGAGGTTCTAGGAAAGATTCTCGTCTCTTCCAGCTTCTGGTACGTAAGTACATACACAACATATTTTGATTAGAAAACCTTAAGAGAATTCAATGTACAACTTCATGCCAGTAAATCTGAAAACAGTCAAAAGTGATATGTTTTCAGAAAAAAAAAAAGTAAGTGCCAAAACAGACTCAAGAAGAAATAATGAACAGGCCTAAAACCACTAAAGAACTTGAACTGGTATTTAAAAATTTAACCCCAAATCCCTCTCCAGAGGCAAATGATTTTAGAGATGAAATCTACTAAGCTTTTAGGAAACGGATTGTGGTGGGTTGAATGGTAGCCTCCCTCAAAGGTATGCCTACATCAAATCACTGGCCCCTGGGAATGTTAAAGCAAAGGTCCTCTGTAGGTGTAATTTAGGATCCTGAGATGAGGAGACTGTCCTAGATTATCCAGATGGGTCCTAAGTCCCATGATGTGTCCTTACAAAAGATACACAGAGGAGAGACACCCAGACAGAAGAGGAGGAGGACATGTGACCAGGGAAGCTGATTGAGGAATATAGCACAGCCACCAGAAGGTAGAAGAGACAAGGGAATCTTTCCTAGAGCCTCTGGCAGGAGCGTGGCCCTGCTGACATCTTGATGGTAGACTTCCAGCTTCCAGAACTATAAGTGGACAAATTTCTGTTGTTTTAACCCACCAAGTTTGTAGTACTCAATTATGGCAGCCTCAAGAAACAAATACATGGACAATCCCAATATTATGAAAAATGTTCTAAATAATTGGAAAAAAAAAAGAGAGAGAGAAAACTTGTAACTCATTGCATGAACCTGGTACAACCTTGATACCAAATAAGCTAAATTTAGTTATGACAACAGATACAGAAATAGCAAACAGAATGTGAGCATCCTGAATACAACCATGTATGTTTTAAAATAATATGCTCTACCTAAGAAGGGATTATCTTTAAAATGTAAAACAAGAGAAAAACTATTAATTTCCACTCACAGCTTAAAGGAAAAAGATATATAATAGTCTTAATACGTACAAAAATGCATTTTATAAAATTTTGAATACTTAATGACAAAATTGTTAGAAAAGTAGGAACAAAGGAAAAGTACCATCATCTTAAAAAAGTTATCAAAAATGTAGACCAGGGGTGCCTGGGTGGCTCAGTCGATTAAGCATCTGCCTTTGGCTCAGGTCACGATCTCAGGGTTCTGGGATCGAGCCCCGAGTCAGGCTCCCTGCTCATCGGGGAGTCTGCTTCTCCCTCTCCCTCTGGCCCTCCACCCTTCTTCCTCACCTCCTCTCTATCTCTCTTTCTCTAATAAATAAATAAAATCTTAAAACAACAACAACAACAACAAAAAACGTAGGGCAAACATTTCCATGATGAAATACTTTAAGGTCAAGAATAAGACAAGGGTGGGGACAGGGATGGTGGCCCACAGCCAATGACTGACTGATCCCTGGAAAAGGTAGGCCATGTTGCTTTCAGGCAGGATGACTGGAAGGTGCCAGTATCTTCCAGAGATCCTGGTGGCATCAGACAGTGGCTAGGTGTCAGCTCAGCCCACATCTTTGCCTCACTGCTTCCCCTGCCCTCTGCTGATCCTCTCACTCCCTTGCAAGTTTCAAGTGAGAGCAATCCTCCTCAATAAATCACTCTGACACAAAACCATATCTCTGACTCCGCTTCTAGGGAGCCCCACCCCAAAACACTGAACAAATCTCAATGTCAAGTTCCCTGACTAGATTAATGCTAAGAAAAAAAACAAAACAAAACATTCCTTGTCATTGCTATGTAATAGCACAACATAGCCATATCTAGTCATATTGTCACAAAAATATTTTAGGCCAGCTGAAATATGTGGACTGCAATGAGGTTTGTTGATCTAAGAAACTTGATGTTATTTTCCAATATTCCCAAATCATTCTGATTTTCTCTCTGCCTCACCCGTTTCCACAGAGATAGTATGTCACTGAATGTCATAGAATCTGACCTCTAAATTCTTAAACATTATGATTCAAAAACATTAAATTACATGCTAGCTTTGAACTTCAGAACTTGACAAGGCCCAAGGGACCACTGCATCCATCCCTCTTGTTTTCAGATGAGGGAGAAGAAAGTGAGAACAGGGAAAGAGCTGGTCCAGTCCAGAATTTCCTGTGTTCTCTCCACTCTAGATCCAGCAAAGGAAGGGAAATTAATGTTCCCTGAAGCCATCAGGGCTCATCCTCTCCTTTGCACAGATGGGAGAGAGCAGCAACCCTGTTCCTGCATATAATAACATAATGACAGAGCCGGGCTCAGAAGTTACATCCCAATTCCCAGGGAGAAAGATGACATTGCATCATAAGAGATGTCAAGCATCTCATTTTGAACCAAAAAAAACCCATGTAATGTTTTTAAAGTTGATTGGGACATGAAGCACCTAATATAACTTCATTATTTTATAAATAAGAAATTACTTAATTGGCCATAGCACACAATTACTGGTTGTGATCCAAACAAGAACCTACTTCTCTTAAGTCTTAACTGTGCTTTAATTACATAAGGCTCTTTCTCTATAAAATATTTTTAATATATGGCATTCTAAAAGTCTTCCTAATACATAATATTTTGAGTCAAATTAAATTATTTTTAAAAAGCCTAGACTGTGTTTGATTTTTCCTTCATTTTGAAAGCAAAGTCCCTGGGAATAAAGTACTTGGCTTGCCCATATGGCCAAACAGGAAACCAGAACACATGTAAACATGAGCTGCAACTTCCCTATTGACATGCAGACAATGTTCAAAGGGAAGATCTCTGGAGTAGAAATCCTACCTATATTCATTTATCACTTTGTGTTTATAACTTATGTTGGAGATGTGAGATAACTGGGTACTTTCCAAGGAAGAAAAGACAAGCCAGTCAAGCACCTCCACCTGCAGCAATATGAATCCCAGGGTCACCACGTGATACCCTGAAGAGGCAGAGAAGTCTTGGGTTCTCAACAATCCCACAAAGCAAGATGGCCCCACAATGGAACCTAGCAACAAGGGAAGACTGAGGTCTGAAAGCCAGCTATCAGTCATGACAAGGATATAGAAAGAGTGTTCAAATGAGCTTCACTGATAAGTCATGCTTTAAAAACAATGACCAGTCAAGTATCTCAGTTTTTAAAAGCTGCTTTGGGAGAATTCTGAGTTGATCTATGTCTCTAAGACTAAGCCAAAGCACTAATGGTAAGGAATAATGTTCTGTCTAGAAGAGTTGACTCTCATCTATTACAGCCAAAGTGGGGGTGGGAGAGCAAAGGAGGGGTGAAGAGTAAATCACAGGATTTAAATACACGGTGACAAGGCCAGGTGCCCAGGGATAGACAGATTACTAAGAAATTTATGATATGGTTATTTCAATCTGAGTCATGGCAAGGACTTATTTTTAAGTTCCAATGTACTCTGGACATTTCATAGTCAAGATACAACCATTTGGAACATTTAACATCCATGAAGAGAATGTAAAACAAGAACGTATATGAAAAAAAATTTGGATATTTTTTGTCATTTCTGTTTATTCCTTATACCACATAGATTTTAAGATCGCCAAAGATTTTTCAGAAAATAACAGCATTTACTATCAGGCATTCAGCAGGGGATCAGATTTGCTGATCTTGGATATAGCCAGGTCTGAGCCCAGTTCCAAGATTTTCACAACGAAGCATTTGAGAACTGTAGTAAGACCTGAGACCTAAAACCAGACAATTCCAACCTTAGATACAGACCTTTTTGGCTTATCTTCTGGTTTCATCTTCAAAACAGATAAAACTGGGCTATAACTGGGCTATAGAAGTGGAAAATCCCATCTTCTCTATATTGATTGTCAAGACATATGGGGGAGACTTCAGAGTCAAGTTAACTCTAGCCTCTCCCTCCCCACTCTACCTTCAGTCCCTGTCCATCTTAGTTTGGAACTACTTCAAACATCTGGCCCTTCTTCTCTCCCCCCATCTTTCTCCCTCAGCAGCCAGACCATTGTTCTAAGGTCCATCTCCACTCCCACTGTGCCGCATAATGACACCACAGTTAGCCTCCTGGGAGACAAATTTGATCATGCCATGCCTAAAGATGCCCACAGCATGGGGTTCAAATCTATAATATAACATTAATATACCCTTCACATTTTAGTCCATGGGTTGGCAAACTATGGCCTGTGGGCCAAATCTCGCCCACCAACTCTTTTTGTAAGTACAGGTAAGGTTTTATTGGGACATAGCCATGCCCCCATTCACTTACATATTCTCTACAATTGCTTTCACATGACAAGGATAGTGTTGAGTAAGTCTCCCCCAAGCAGTAAATGTTTATAATCTTTACAAAAGAAGTTGCTGACTCAGATCTAGGCCTCAATCCAGTTTTTCAGTTTACTTTTCTATCTGCCCCCAACATAATTTCCCCATATTCTAAAATCAGACTGGTTTTCTTACTATATTCTAAACATACCATTCATTGTCCTTTAAGATTACTTACTTCTAAAACGTTGTTCATGTGGCAAACTTCCTTTCTTTCTTTAAGACTCAACCTAAATATTATCATCTCTGTGAAGCCTTTCCTAATTCCCATGGGCAGATTGGCCTCTTCCTCCTCTATTCTGTATTAATACTTTACACTTGCCTCTGTTTAGCATTTACCACATCATATTGCAATGATGTCACTCACCAGAGTCCCTTTTAGCCTGTGAGCTCTTTGAGGTCTGCATTTTGTGTTCCAAGTATCTAGCAGAATGCCTGACTTATCTAAGTATTTATGCCACACTGGCCATGGTATATTAAATTACATTTTACTAATTTAATTAATTTAGTCATCTCACAGAAAAGTGTGCTTGCAATTTATCCCTAACATAAAAAAATAAAAATAGGGAAAGCAAAGGTGAATAGTTAGTTTATACTTCAGAACCGTGTATTCTTATCAATGAGTTATCAATAAAAAATATGGGTGTTCATAAAACACAATCTTTTTATTAAATTACTTCTTGTTTTCTTTCTAAAGAAAGAACAATTGCCAAACTGAGTTTTAATCAAGACTGTACATTGGCATCACTTTCCTTCTCAATAAAAATCCACTCTACCAAGTAGGGATTTATTGACTAGAATCTTGAATTCTACTTTTCAAACAACATATGTAAATCCTTCCTCAGTCCTTTTGTAAATCTCTATATTGACAAACTGACATATTTAATATTTAACCTTAACTCAAAAGGACTTGAGTGGGTGCCTATGTTTCAGAGTTAGAGGAAGTGAAGAGATATCAGAAAGGTAGAAGTAAATTTGTGACACCATCTAGCCTATTTTTCTCTGACGTTATAATGCTTCTCAATAATTCCCCAAGCTGAACCAAGCACATTTCTGAAAGATCACAGTAATTTTCATTAAATAGGTTAAAACAAACACTGGAATAAAATGTTCAACTCATACCACTGAGACTGATTTCTTTTCTATCTACTGTATAGAGAAGTAATTCTGTTTTTATCTTTGATAAAGCACTAATCCTATAGTTTCTTGAAAAGATATGTAGAAAAATAATGGGAGGCAAAATATTAGAAGGCTCCACAGGTCCCTCCTGGAAAACACTCTTATGCTGAAGTTTAAACACACATGATGGTGGTTCCCGCTTGGTCCCAAGGACCAATGACAGCCTATTGCCTTGTGCAGTCTCAAAGCATCTCTCCCATCACTGTTGTTGCACTGGCTAGGGTAGGGGGTTGATGAGCCAAACAGACATTATTCCACCTGTGTCTGTGGCCCATTCCAAATCATGTTCTTTAACCCAGTTCCTATGATGGCAGGAGTTGTATGAGGCTATCATGGTTGAAAACCAAGTTCACATCCTAGGGTTGCTGAAAATAAACTGATTTCAAATCAGAAGACCTGACCCCGAGCAAAGTTTTTAAAATCATTTCTGAGCTTTCATATTGTCATCTGAAAAATGGGAGAGATAATAAAACACCAACTGCAAGTTTGAATTTATAAGTTAAAGGTGAAAAATGAATCCATTCAGCTATAAGAAATATAGATAAATTAAAAAAATACGTTTGGGTGGGAAAGGCTTTTCTAAATGGCAGACAAAGGAAAAACCGAAGAGGAAAAGACCAGAGGGTCTTCCTCTGAGCGTTTAGAAAAAAAGCTCTTCATCAGAATTGAGTGAGCTGTGTGAAATCATGGCCTGAAAAGTGGTTTACCTTTTCTTCTTTCCATGTTCGAACTAGGATTTGGTATGTTTCCTCAACATGGAATGGCCTTAAAAGGCCAAATGCATGCAGAGATTTCCTGTTGTTCCAATTACTTCTGAAAGTCTCTACTACATACTGCATTTCCTCTATGTATAGTGCTATGGCTGTCCAAGAGAAATGCATGTTTTCCTTACTTGTTTTTCTTGATGTATGAATGTCAGGCACTCAGAAAAGACGTGCAAGAATTTAAGATGCTATATAGATCCATAGAATCTAGAATAGTTAAAATCCATGATTATGAATGTGAATGGCCATTCAGACTTTCAAACAAAGTTTAAAGGCAATGACAAACTGTGGAAAACATTTGCACCATTTATGGCAAATGCTTAATGTTCTCAATATACAATAAACAATTTCAAAACGATAAGAAAAAATACTGACATATTCAGAGAAACATTGTGAAAGACAGAGATGATTCACAAAAGCAGCAATGAAAATAGCTAATAAATATATACAAATGTAATTTTACTATTGGTCAAGAAGTGAAATAAGTCAATCAGAGAAAGACATGTATCCTATGACCTCACTGATATGAGGAATTCTTAATCTCAGGAAACAAACTGAGGGTTGCTGGAGTGGTGGGGGGTGGGAGGGATGGGGTGGCTGGGTGATAGACATTGGGGAGGGTATGTGCTATGGTGAGTGCTGTGAATTGTGTAAAACTGTTGAATCGCAGACGTGTACCTCTGAAACAAATAATACATTATATGTTAAAAAAAAAAGAAGAAGAAGAAGAAGAAGAGGAGGGAGGGAGGGCGACAATGAAGGGGGGGAAATCGGAGGGGGAGACGAACCATGAGAGACTATGGACTCTGAAAAACAAACTGAAGGTTCTAGAGGGGAGGGGGGTGGGAGGATGGGTTAGCCTGGTGATGGGTATTAAAGAGGGCACGTTCTGCATGGAGCACTGGGTGTTATACGCAAACAATGAATCATGGAACACTACATCAAAAACTAATGATGTAATGTATGGTGATTAACATAATAAAAAAAAGAAGGCAAGTTCAAGCAAAGATATTGTCCATTTATTACAAGGATTCTCAGATTTGCCTGTATATCATGATCCTTTGTGAAACGCTTAAAAAACACAAATGTCTAGGCTCCATCTCTCAAAGATTCTGCTTTAGGAGATGAAAAGTGACAGCAAGAACCTGTTTAACAATTTCAAAAAGATGGACTCATAGTGAGATCCCTTATTCCCATTATATTTCAGTGGTTTCAATGCCCAGCACAATTATATCTTATAACTTCTCAATTCTTGAGTTCCTAATTTTGATAAAAGTGGTATATTTTA
Source organism: Phoca vitulina (assembly GCF_004348235.1). Taxonomy (NCBI): domain Eukaryota; kingdom Metazoa; phylum Chordata; class Mammalia; order Carnivora; family Phocidae; genus Phoca; species Phoca vitulina. Next base: position 27,695,431 of record NW_022589723.1, read on the forward strand.
TTTGTTGAGGTATCTCTAGAATTTTCTTTCTACTGCTTTCATTTATAAATGTTAACTGTTCTAAGTTTATAAATGTATCACGAAACTTCCTTTTTAAAACTCTGTAGGCATTACTCCATTGTTTTCTGGCTTTTTTGGTTTTTTTGTTTTGTTTCATTTGGAGGTGGAGTCTGAGGAAAACCTGATTTAAAGGTAACTTTTTTTTTTTTACCCTTCCTTGATGTGTGTGAGTTTTTTATTTTCAAAATTTGGAAACATTCCTAGGATGTTAAGCTATTGCTAAACCAAACGTGTGAATTTATTTTTTGTTTATTTATGTTCTTTCAATTCATTACTTAGCACAGAAAAATTACCTTCTATTATATCTCTGATTATTATTTCTGTTTCTATTGTTTTGGTTTAATCCTCAAAATTACTCATAGTTCTTTTATTGTAAAGTCAGTTCCTGACCTCCTCTTGAACAGCTTCTCACTCATTGATTTTTATCTCGAACTTTCCCTATGTATTCTGGATGGTTTATTTATTTGTATTTGTCTCTACATTACCGATTCAGTTTATTTGGGCAGTATCAGAATGCTGCATAGTCTGCTGTGCTTCGTGTCTTCCAATAAGGATTTTTAAGTTGATCCTGAAATTTGCATTGCTTTGTAGTCATTTCTTGTTTTGACTGGACCCTTTTGGCATATTTGTCCTCTTCTTAGTCATTTTCTGTTATGACAGCCTGTTCTTGTTCTGTTTTTAAGGCTAATCTCTTCCTCCAAGTCTTCAGAAAAGGTCCCTTTATGTTTTACTATCAGTTCATAAGCACACAAATATTTGTATCTGTGTCTATGTCTACACCTATATCTGTATCCCCATTTGTTTTTTTCTTCCCTCCCTCCATCTCTCCCTTGTTTTTTCCTCCCTCTTTCCCTCCCTCCCTACCCTCCATTCCTCCATCTATCCACTCATCCATCTTTCTTTCTTCATTCATATGGAGAGAAAATGCTCTTTAGGGCTAGTGTCTTATCAACCGAAAAAGATGGTGTCCTTAGATCTCCCTGCCTGAGTACCCGCAGCTCCTGATGCTCGGTTCAGTTTGATACGCAGCGCCCTTGCTCAATTTGCCACAGACAGGCTTCTTCTAGTGTGGGGGTGTGTTCAGTTGAACCTTGATCTGATATTTGCTTTTTAGAAACAACACAGACAATCATGCAGTTTGAAACAACATCCACCATTCGTAAATCTCTTTATGTCTTTACTCCTGGGCTATTTTTCCTTAGACAACTAAGAGCTATTACTTCGTTTTACTTCATAATGTAAGCTTTGGGTGACAGTGACTGAATGTATGTAGAAATAACAACTGATGGACGTGGGGAAGAGTAGGGCTCTGGGCTTAGAAGTCAGGGTTTAATTGGAAAAGGAAGTTGCATGATACATTTATAAACTTAGAACGGTTAACATTTATAAATGAAAGCAGTAGAAAGAAAATTCTCTTGAGATACCTCAACAAATAAAATATACCACTTTTATCAAAATTAGAAACTCAAGAATTGAGAAGTTATAAGATATAATTGTGCTGGGCATTGAAACCACTGAAATATAATGGGAAAGTAGAGAGTACCCTCTCTACTTTCAAGGGCAGGGCAGTGAGCCTGGACAGTGGGTGTGAGTACAGCCTTCTTGGCAAGTACCTGCCTTGCTCTAGTTCACAGGGAGGGATGTGTGGCTTCTGATATCTGGTCCTACAGTGGGCTTCTCAATCCATTTTTGCCAGTGACTCAGTTAATGTAAATCCCTGACCATGGCGAGTTTAGATGATAATTCTTTCACCAGTATCTATCTTTTTATGTATTTTTTGGAGCATTATAATAGGAAATTGGGAGAAGGTGTACTGGGCACATCCAATTTACCACTATGACGACTCAGAAGTCGAGAGTCCTAAGTACATTTTCAAAATCTCACATATATGATATACATGTATCAGAGTTTAAAGTCTGTAATGAATAAAGACAGAAAATGGGCTAATTGAAGGTGGTACAAGGGAATTAAAAACCCTAATTTTACAAAGATGTAGGTACTTTATTTTATTGTACCCCCTGAAGGTAAGTAAGCACAATGTAATTGGGGAATAACTTCCGTTAACAAATGGCGAATAGCTAGAACACTTTAAATTGGGTTAGAAATTTGGATCCTTAGAATATAAGATCCTCAGAATACTTAGAGAACTATAGGACCCAAGTTTGTATTACTTACAGCTATATTATTCGTGTAATTTGTATACAAATTATTGTAGACTGGAGTCGTAAGATGAATATGCTAGGGCCCAGAGAGAGGTCTGCATCCTGAATATCATCCACAAGGGAATTAAAGCTTGACAGGGAAAATCAAGTGTGCCCCATTACCCAAAGCAGTTCTGGTCACTGGGCCTCAATAAAATGTAACCACTCTGGAAAAGGTTGGAGAAGGACATCTGAAGTGACAAAGGGAATAGAGACCCAGGATTCGTGTTCACGGGATTGGGGAAGACCTGGTGAAAAGAGGGTAAGTTCTAATGACATGTAGTGATTTCAAGAGGACCAAGAGATATTCCCATTCATTCATTCATTCTTCCCTCCCCCCTCCCCTCTGTCCCACTGTCCCTCCTTCTCTGTCCCTCTCTCCACACACACACTGAAGTAGGAATTTTTAAAAACCATATATTATGCTTTATGAATAGGCTTCCTAGAATATAAAGGTGAAGCAAAGGTGGCAGACCCAAACTTTTCAAGGTGACTTGGGGAAGGACAGCCTTGGGTGTCAGGGACAGTATCTTGAGCTGGCTGGATGGCTAGACCAGTTCTGTTGCAGCCTTTCTGATGCTTTTAGGACTGCACAGTGCATCATAAGTGTTCTCTTCACCTTTTCCTTCTCTTGTGCTTTCAAATATGTATACAAAATTGGCTGTGGAATTCCTACACTTCCTTGTTGTACTGCTCTTGTAAGGTGCTGTTTCTCAGCACTGACTTCAATAAAGGGAGAAATTAGATAAGGAAATACAACAGAAAATAGGACACAAATAGAAATAAGGTATGCATCCCTTTACTGAATTACCTCAAATGAACCTTTAAGGGGTCATGTGGCAAAATTTCAATAGCAGATGATTCTGTCCTAAAATATAAGGACAAATATCATTACTGAGCATTTTGTAAGACTCTAAATGAGTCCCTAAAGGTATAACGTGCTATCAATGTGGTTACCGTCTTATGGTGGATCTTTTTAAAAGTATTTCCTTTGGTTTTGCCAGAGAAAAATATATAACTACCATTTATTGAAGGGCAAATACAGTAGCATGCACTTTATATTATTTCATTTAATCCTTAGAACAATAGCCCTTCAAGGTTGGGAGTATTCCCGTTTTACAGATTAATGAGGCTTACTGAGGTTAAAAACTGCTGAAAGTTATGCCACTATCAATTGATGGGGGTCAAGATTTTAAACCAGATCTAACTTGACTCTGAAATCCACGTTCTAAACTACTTCACCACACTTCTAGCAGAATTACAAAATATCGATGTTAGTCTGCTCAGGCCATGAATGAACCCGTCTATAAATATAGGGCTCTCCTGTGGCAGATGGAGAAAACTTTATACTTTGATTCTAAGGGTGAAACAGGTAGGCAGATGACGGAGGGTGCCAATGTCAAGTTCAGAGTTCCTGTCTCTTCTACTACCAGAGCCTGTACAGTGGGGCAGAGTGTTCCTAAGTGAGCCTGTCATGCCTGACCACTGCCAGCAGACCAACCATGAATGAACCTCCTACTTCCTCCTGCTTTTCCTCTTCCTCTGCTCCATGGCTCTGAGCTCACCTGCCTCTTGGGCTCAGCTTTTCGTGTTCTCCCCTTCTGCTGTGAATATGGTCCCTTGGCTCACTCTCCTCTTCTTCCTCTTAAAAGAAGCTGCACCGACCTCTCCTGCTTTTGTTAGTGTCTGACCCCAGCCAATTTCTGGGTTCAGATCATTACTCCCTCACTTGTGCTGACAGCTGGAAGGGAGCCCAATCTGTTGCACAAGAAAAAGTTTATCCCAGGAAGCAGATCACGGTGCCATATGAGGAAGATCTTTCTAGTAGTCAGGGCCATTGAAAGATGCAATGTTCTGCCAGCAGTGGTAGTAATGATTTTTGTCACTGGAGGGATTCAAATGTAATTGTATGATGATTTGGTGGGCGGGATAGCATCTATGTCAAAGTTTTGATGCAGTAACAAAGATCCTCAAAACTTCAGTGGCTTGCAACAACTCAGGCTTATTTGTCACTCAGCTTACACATCCATCATGGTTGCCATGAATCTCTTCTCTATCTTCCTCCCTTGGAGGCCCGGGTTGACAGAAGAGCCCCTACCTGGGACACTGGAGGTCTCCTGTCAGAGGAAAAAGACTCATGGCAAACCATGAGTTGTTTCTTAAAGCCATGGCTCAGAAGTGACATTGCTATAGATATTTCATTGACCAAAGCAAGTGACAAGCTACTCCTGTGTTAGAAAGGGTGGAGATACAGAGTCTTCCCCCGGGGAGGGGCACCTTAAGTCCTCTGGCCAAGCTTTGCATCAGTGGGCTGGAGAAGTAGGAGAGGCAGCAAATCTCTGGAACAGTGACATAATCTACGACAATGTCCATGCCATAAAGAGAGGTTATAAAAATACTGCTTTGGTGGTTTAGGCTAGATAACTCACAAGTTTCCTCTTAACCTTAAAATTCTATGTTATGCCAGGGTTCACCGATGCTTCTGTAGGAAGCCGTTACTTTTGAGATAGAAATATTAAGGCAGGGAGACGAGAGCTTGGAGAATGGAAATAGTAAAGTTCCTGGATCGGGCTGGCAGCAGCTTCTCACTATATACTTCCATGCAGACACTATCCGATCCTATCTTGCATGGTGCCACCCAATAAAAAATTTGGTGAGAGCCACATATGTAATTTTAAACTGTCTAGGAGTCACATGATGAAAAGTAAAAGGAAGCAGGTAATATTCATTTTAATAAGGTATTTTATTTAACACAATATATTTAAAATATTTTCATTTCAACATGAAATCAATATAAAAATTATTAATGAGATATTTTACATTCATTATTTCTTAGTAGGAGTCTCAGTATGAGTCTTGAAAATCTGTGCATATTTTATACACAGACCACATCTCAATTTGGAGTAGCCACATTTTAAGTGCTTACTGGCCACATATCACTAGTGGCTATAGTATTGGACAATGCAAATTTTGTGGAAAATGGTGAGGTTCTGGCATCAGATAGACTTGGATTTGGGGTCTCGGGTTCGGGAGGGGGCCTAAGCTGCTGCTATCAAGCAGAGCTAGAGAGAGGAAGCAAAAATAAAGAAGGTTCTATCTATACCACTGTGTGGCATGAGTGTGGTATGGTGGGTAAGATAGCGGGGCTGGGTTCTGACAGACTGGATTTAAAACAGACTGGGTTTGAAACTGGCTAGGCCACCTACCAGCTCTGTGGCCTTAGGTACATTTTATAACTTCTCTCAGTCTGTTTTCTTTCCTTTTCTTTTTTTTTTTAAGATTTTATTTATTTATTTATTTGAGACAGAGAGAATGAGAGAGAGAGAGAGCACATGAGAAGGGGGAGGGTCAGAGGGAGAAGCAGGCTCCCTGCTGAGCAGGGAGCCCGATGCAGGACTCGATCCCAGGACTCCAGGATCATGACCTGAGCCGAAGGCAGTTGCCCAACCAACTGAGCCACCCAGGCGCCCCTCTCAGTCTGTTTTCTTATCTGTAGAAAGAGGAGAGTTTAACCTCCCTTGAATGGTCTATGCAAAGATTATTGGTAGCATACATATGTGGCCTGGCACATAACAGATAATAAATGGTTATTAATAGTAACATTTGTATTATTTCATGAAGGAGGAAAACGGGTAAAGGAGACAAGGGTCATGCCACAGGAGGGGAGATGTTAGTGGTGGTCATGGAGTAGGTTAGAGTTTACAGTCAGGGAGTAGATACCAACTGTCAGGTGGAGAATGTTGGTCAACACTACTTTGCTTCACTATTCACTCCACAGATCTTTCTAAATCGTGGCCTTCCTCTAGAACCTTTCTCCCTTCAGCTGAACTTCCTCCAGCTAGCATACTCTGCTTCAAGTAATTCTAGGTAGGTAGGCTTTGAATTTCACATTCCAAAGGATTTGGAGAAAGAATTGAGTTCATAAATGAAAATTAGGTCTTCTGTTATGGAGAAAATTTTATTTGAGATGGTGTCTACAGCTCTGACTACTAACTTGTGGCAGCCTGTTACGTATAATGGAGTCTCATTTGAGACAGTGAGCCATTTTGTTTCTGGCCAAATTCAGGCACAGAAATGAAGGTACCCTTTCTTAAGAGCGCATTCCCAGCATCATCATCAGGGACTCAGCACTGAGCCCAACAGGACGTAAAGAGATAGGGAGCATACCCCAAAATTTGTGTACCTTATCGTGGTCGGGAGAGAAAGAAGGCTGGGGGTTTAAAATATGACTAAAAGCCACCCCTCTTCTTTGGCTCTGCCTCAAGAAATTCTTCCCCTAAGTCTTTCCACAAGCCAGCCAGACCTCAAGTTCTTTACAATATGAGCATCTTGGGAGCTAGCACACACTGATTTCAAAATTATTATCAGGGCCTTCCCTGGGATCAAAAAACAAGCACTACGGATTATACTCTTGGATGCCAAGTTTGAGAAGGCTCACAATACACTAATTTTCCAGGACAATGAGTGTCTCAAAGTTGATCCCTGATCCTGCAGCAACACAGAGAGAGCTACGTCCTCTGGCCAGCCAAGAAGCCCTGTTTTCTTAGCAACTGGCACCATTAGCCTCAGAAGGGGATAAGCAACCATTGGAATTTCAAATGGCGAATTTCCCAGAAATGCATTCTTCTTTTCTGAGAACAGCACAGATTGGATGGCTTAAATGAGGTACCTGGGGTGATATCCTGGCACCCAAAATATAGTAAAAATATTGCCTGGGCGTTTCATACTAAGAATAATTTATAACTTCAATTTGCTATTTACCTTTAGCATACATCACAGGAAAAAAACTGCATTTTTCTAGCAGTAAATCACTAAACATCATCTGTAATTTTCCCAGAATCAAATAAGAATGTACATAATTGAGATAGATCACAAAAATATAGTTTTTCACTCTATTTGATTTTGCTCTCTTACATGAATAAGAAAACAAATGAATCTTTTATGAACTTCACTTTCATCATGAATAATGTTGTATATGACATTTAAACATACTCTTAATTATTTACTACGTTTTTTTTCTGTTAATTTCTGGGCCCTTAAAAATGAGTTGAGATTTCCTTTGTGGGGGCGGGGCAGTGATTTTGCATGAACAAACCTTTCCACTTTTCTATGCAATCTATTCATTTCAAGGACATTCCCATATAGGATCCAAATTCTCTATTTCCTTTGCACTGCAGTTTAATGAAACCCCAGCATTTTTCTTGCTCCAAAAATGCCAAATGTAGTTAAGAATGCCTTGATAATATGCTATTGCTAAAAACTATTTATATTCATAGATTCCTGACAGTTTACTGCTTTTTGACATGGTATCTCTCATTGTAGAGCTTTGGCCAATATATATGTATATGTATTACATGTATATTTATATTACATAATTAACACATACAAATATTTCACTGCATTTTGATCTCCGATTGCTACCAAACATACGTATACTCTGAGAAATGAAATATATGTAAAACTCTTATTAACAGGATACAATTCTAGATATGCCTCTATAAATCATCTTTAAGTGGTTATGAATATTTTAGAAGGAATAATGTATAGGAAAGCAGGATGCCCCAAATTTCAACCAATGTCAGTTTCACATTTGGTTCTGTTTGAAAGAACTCATTACCATTAAGTATGAAATTAAAAGAGGGACAGAACTAGTCGCTTCTGTGAAGTCAATGTGCGTATATGCGTGTGTATTAGGTGTGTGTCTTGGTGTATTTCAAGTAAAGGAAAGGTATCCATGAGAGTTGAAAACTTTTCGAGAAAGGAGATCAATCATCACACTCCACTTGATGAGATAACATGCAGTGTCTTTCACAAGCAAATACATAGGAACCTTTCTCTTCGTTAACATTTGGGCTAGAGGGGGTAAGTATGGCTGCCATGGCAGCTAGGGAGGTATGCTGCCCTAGTGATAAGGAGGAGGATGGGGAGGGGGAGGGCAAGCCCTCAGATGCACCATCACAGTCTTGTGGCTAATTGTGTAACTTGTCAGTGGGCGGTGTATTTGTGGAATCTTTCCCTGCTGGCCAGATAATGAGCGGGCCCTCCCTTGGACAAGCATAGCCAAATGCTGTTTGTATCTCATCTTAGGGAGCACAGGACCACTGCAGGCCTGCGTGTGTTTCACTCAGCCACACGACACTCTTTCCCAACCTGTGTTTAAGCTGAGAGAGCAAGGTTCCTTATGAGGATGGCCATAGTTCAACATCTTTGGCCTCGTTTTAAAAAGTTAACACACCATAATTCTGTGTTCATTCTAGCAACAGCAAGTATGTGAACAGCCTAAAAAGAGAGAATGAAATAAAATGCTGTTAATTACGCTTGAGGCTATGACATTCCCTCCCAAGTAATTACGAGAGGGAGAAGCGTCCCCAGTGTTTCTGGTTCCTGATGGTTTACGCAGAAACTGGGAGGAGGGTGTTCTACTCATCTACCAAGTCCTTGGCCTCTTGGTTCCCTGAGACGGCTGGTTAAAGCCTCTGTCCAGTATGTGCAAAGCTGTCCGCATGTCTTGAGGGCCACAAACTTGCTGTCAAGAGGTAGTTGAGCCAGAAGGGTGCCTGTGGTCATAAAAATAACCCCGTTTCTACCTCATATGTTTATTAGAATAGAATCAGGGAAATTTAGAGCATGCTGAGGAATTATTTATTTCACAAAGGCAGTCTCCGAGGCCCAAGGTCACACAGCTGGTTCATGTAAGAACTTTCAATTGTTCTTCCCATCATACACAAGGTCCTCACTCATCCATTGAGTAAAAAAAAAAAAAAAAAAAAAGGAAGAGAAAGGAAAGTAGATAAGAAGTGGTTAATGCTGAGCCCTGGGAGCTCAAGTGACTGCATTTTTTCTTTAACAAATCTGTCACCTTGAGAGTCTCCCTTGACCCTTTGCCCCAGTTACCAGAGGGAAAGCAATACCAGGCACAGCTGAAAGAGGAAATGTGACACGTCTGGTGGTGCATTGTCTTTGGCAAATGGATTACAGAAAACACTGATGCTTTTTGATACTGTTTCAGCCGTGCTTGGGGACAGTCTGGAGTTGTGGGGTGGACCTTGGCAGATTACACGTGTATCAGAGTTCAGAGGTTTATTTGTTCTTGCGGAGATTCCAAATACTCTTGAATGCGGCACAGAAAATGAATTAAGAGGGAACAGGGCAGCTACAGGTACTTATAGACGTGAGGAGACTTAATAAAGCCTCTGTTGAGATGAAAGGACCTTAAACTCCATTAGCAGTATCCTTGGGGAAAAAAAAACACAACAAAACACGCATGCTAGCAGGACATCCTGAAATGACTATCACTGGAGCAATCCACTCCAAAGACTTTCCACCTAATTGAAATTAATGATGCTTCCGGCAGCCTAGATTGAGTCCCCAGACCTCCATCTACACAAACCCAACAGGCAGGACTCAACATTTAGCCAGGGAATTTGGTTTCCAATGAGCTTCTAGTTTTTAGTCTTTGCTTGTCCATGTTAGGGCATCTTCTCTGGAGAAATCAAATGTACATCTAAGAATGTCTGCATGAGACTAGACAGGGCCAGCCCATAGGAGAATTGGGAAATTCTCAGAACTTGTGTTTGGCAAGTCTCAAAAGTTTCCAGTCTAGGGACTATGTTTTCTGAACCAAAAGATTTTTTTGTTTGTTTGTTCATACTTTTGCAACTGTCAGGTGCAAGAGATAGTCTGGCAGTATTTTTCCTTTTATAAAGCAACAAATATTTATTTAATCAGAGAAACGTAGAACTGAAAAGGATCTTACAGATAAGCCTTCATTGAGGATGAAATCTTTTTTTGCTCCCTTTCTTCGAGCACATTGAAATCAACTGGGAAATTTGAAATACTAATGCCAGAGAGAGTGTCATTTAATTGGTCCAGGAGGCAGCCTGATTCTGATATATGGCAATGTTTGAGAACCACTGTTCTAGTAGATCCATCCAACCATATAAACATATATATATACATACACACAATTTTTACCATTTATAGAATATTTTAAAGCAAAACTCACGTAACCATCACCCAGATCAAATTAGAAGATTTTGTTTTGACGACAAAATATTAAACATCTTAGTTTGGTTTTATGGAAACAGAATTAAATACTTGAAGGTAGATCTGCCCTGGTGATTTTCACTCATCTTTCATAGTGAGGTACAACTCAGTGATCATGTTTTTCCCCGACTCAACCCAAACGGGAACTACAGCATGAGGTATATCACCTCCTGGAGAAACTTGTGTTTTTAGGGTCATCTGATGAGGTTGGGATTTGTTGACATCAAGGACTTCCTGGACTAGGACAGCAGTATTGGGGTATATGTAGTTACTCTGGCCTGGTTGGCCTAAGGAACAGAAGCAGAAAGCCCAGCTAGTCTTTCCCAGCCAATCTTGCCCTCCAGGCCAGCCAGAGCCCTTGGTGGTAAGAAGGCTTCCCTTATCAAACAGTTAATACATTGCTTTGAATAAGTAGAGAGCTGAATTTCCAAAGCATTCCTACTTCTAAACAAAGATGTTGCCCTTTTCCCAGGGCCAGCTCTGAAGACACTAGTAGACAGGATGGCCTTGAAAAACTAGCCTAACATCTTATTTGAAAGTCAGAAGAAAATGAGGCGAAGAGCCCACAGTTACTTGCTTTTTTTGGAGATGGATGGAGAGGACAGTTACATGTGTGATTAGAAAAGTGATCAAATATGCCTTCTCCCAGTCCTCACCCAGCAAACCCTTCCAGGCCTTAAACATGGCTCTGCTGAAGAACCATGAACTTTTATTATCATATATTACTTGGGTTAAGTCATTGAAGGTATCTGCCAAAAGACGAATCTGGGAGGCAGCACTTGCTATGATTTTTAACATCATGAGGGGCTGGAGGGGAGACACTGTGGGGGTCGGAACACTTCCAGATTACATCCCCCCTTCCTGCATTGAGCTGAAGTCACTGGGGAGGTGAAGGATGTTATTACAAATGGGGATTTATTATGCATTTCATGTGCATGGTGTGGAGATATAAAAAACAACAACAACAACAACAACAACAACAACTCAGAACAATTGATTTAAACCAAGAGTGATTAACATTTTGGCACAAATTAGTTGATCAGATGCTAGCAAAAGGCCTAAGGAAGGACAAGGACAGAGGAAAGGAGAGATGTGATGAGGAAGGAAGTGGGACAGCAAAATCTGAAGCTTGGGGGAGGTGGTCCCAGGTGGGGTTTTACCCCAAGGGGTTTGGCTAAGAAGGGAGCAGAGGAGGGGAGCTGGAAAAAGACAGGGGTAAAGGGGGATCTGAACCAAAAATGTAAAAGCTCTGAAGACAAATATTGCCTATTTATCTAGTTTTTTTCTAGTTGTGTCCTGATCAAACTCAACATAATCAGAAATGAAAACTGTCTGTTTTGGGGCACCTGGGTGGCTCAGTCGGTTAAGCGTCTGCATTCAGCTCAGGTCATGATCCCAGCGTCCTGGGATCGAGACCCACATCAGGCTCCTTGCTCGCGGGGAGCCTACTTCTCTCCCTCTCCCTCTGCCCCTCCCCCCCACTTGTGTTCTCTCTCATTCGCTCTGCTCTCTCTCTCAAATAAATAAATAAAATCTTAAAAAAAAAAAGCTCTGTTTTGTTTGTTCCTTTTGCTATCTTAATATTAGCAACAGCTAACAGTTACCAAGTGCTTGCCCTGTGCCAGGCACCATTCTAAGCACTTCACACCCTATCTGTGAGGTAGGTGTTATTATTGGCCCACTTAGAAAACAGACCAGAGAGGTTAAATATTTGCCACAGGTCACACAGCCCTAAGTGGCTGAGCTAATATACCGAACCTAATAAATGAGTCCTACTCTTTACGACAACATTCTGCCCATTGTTTATAACGGTGAAGAGCACATGTGGATGTGTGTCTCAAAGAAGAAAGAAAGTACCTGAATGCTTCTATCCAGGGAGGGCCAACAGGCCATTTATTTTTGAGGCCATCACTTAGCCTTGAAAAAAAATAAACACGTTTTGTGTCGTTAAGAGCTATGACTCCTTTCAGAGAGTGATTTCACATAGGCCATTGAGTACTAATGAAGAAGATGAGAGGTGGACTTCAGAATTTTGTGGGTAAGCTTGAAAGTGGTACCTATGGGAAGTGGGGAAGGAATGCTACTTAGGGGAGGAGGCTGGGGAAGAGATGTAAAGGTCAGGAGGGGGCTCAGGAGTCCAGAGGTCAGGACGTTGGGCCTTCCTTCCTTTCTTTTTTTTTTTTTTTTTTAAATGATTTTATTTATTTGACAGAGAGAGACACAGTGAGAGAGGGAACACAAGCAGGGGGAGTGGGAGAAGGAGAAGCAGGCTTCCCGCCGAGCAGGGAGCCCAATGCAGGGCTCAATCCCAGGACTCTGGGATCATGACCTGAGCCGAAGGCAGACACCTAATGACTGAGCCACCCAGGCGGCCTGGGGCCTCCTTTCTGACAGCTGTCTCAGAGTCTGTGTGGGGTAGTTGAAAGAAACAAGGCCTCTTACAGGGACACATGTTTCTAGCCCAGAACTGACCCCATCATCCAGATACTGTCCCAGTATTCCTTGTATCAAATGATACTTGTAATCATGTGTCTCTCTTGAAAAAGTAAGAAGGCTTCAGTCTGAACTGGAGGTAAACAGAATGTGCTTTGGTTACAGAATGGCTTTCCAAGTCACATACTTATTTCTTAGAAGGAGCCCCACATTTGCCATCATTTAAAAAGCCCAGTAATTTTTAAAAAAACAAGAAAAGCCTAAATGCATCTGCTTATGTTGAAAGTTCCCAACTTTTTAATTTGATTTTCCTTTTTAAGGGCTTCCAGAATGGCTCTGGTTTTTGTCCCTATCTAGTGGTTGGGTTGGCCTTCTAATGGAAAGGCCTGAAACTGCTAAGTTTCCTGGGCAACCAGCAGGTGAACACAATATCCCCTGGGGGCTGCAGCTAGACTAGTGGCCCCAGGGACAGGATGCTGCCAGTCCTGTTTGCTACTGTAGACCTCATGCCCACTCCAGTGCCTGACACAAAGAAGATCTCTAAGAAGGAAAACCCAGGTCAGGGAGATGAATTTATCTTTCCAAGAGAACTCAGCAAGTGTATTTGTTTTCTATTGCTACAGAACAATTTACTACCATGTCATTCCAAATTACCAAAAGGGCTCAGAACAGCACACATTTATTACCCCATAGTTTCTGTGAATCAGAAATACAGGTACAACTTATCCGGGTCCTCTCTTCTAGAGTCTCCCACAAGCTGAAGTCAAGGTGTCACCTAGGGCTGCATCTCATCTGAAGGTTCGCTTAGGGAAAGACCCACTTTCGAGTTCTCCTACTTGCTTGTTAGCAGGATTTAGTTCTTTGCATACTGTTGGCCAGAGGCCACTCTCACAGTTCTTTGCACACAGGCCTCTCCAAAATGTGGTCACTTGCTTTATCAAAGAGAGAGTCTTCTAGGAAGATGGAAGTCACACTTATACAACCTAATCATGAAAGCAACATACCATATTCTTTGGAATAGGAGCAAATCACAAGTCTCACCTGCACTGAAGTGGGGAAGCTTATAGAAGGGATGAATACCAAGAGCAGATCATTGGGGGGCTGTCTTGGAGGCGAGCTACCACAATCAAGAGGGTAAAAGTAGAACTATAACCCATTTATTCTAACTTACATACGTATGTAAGCATTGCCTCTCCATTATTTCTCCTCCTCAGCTACCCATACATATGCACTCTGAACAATAACTTACTATGCACTGTAACTTATTATAAGCAGGGCAATATGAAGATACACCATGATCACAGAGAAGGAGCACACAATTTACTAGGGAAGATGAATAAAAGAGATACACAAAATAGCTAAGAGAATGTTGCTACAAAACATCACAGGGGTCAGGGGGGATTCAGGTCAAGAAACATAAGAAGCCCAATGAAACAAATACTACTCTGGGCTGCTGTTGTCCACAAAGTTTACAGAGAAGATATGATTTGAGCTGAGTCTTGAAGAGTAGATAATGACCAACATTTACTGATTTTTGTAGTTTTACTATGTTAAGTGTTTTATATGAAATATTTCACTTGATTTTCATATTAATCCTCTAACATAGGTTTTATTACCATCTCCACTTTAAAGATAAGGAAACTGAGGCTCATAAAGTGAAGTGACTTGCCCAAGGCTACCCAGCTTGTAGGTGGTGAAGAGAGAACCAAACCCACATCTAACTCAGAATCTACACTCGTAACTGCTATTTGGTATTGCTTCAAATGGGACTGGCCAGTATAGGCCAGTGGGGGAAAGGCATTTCCAGCAGTAGGCATGGCATTAACAAAGAAATGAAGGCAGGTAAGTGACTAGCTAGCCATTCAGTTGGGGCAATTGCAATTCCCTCTTTCTAGATAGTTCTTTTCTTAGCTCTTCGTAGGGCTGGCTCATCAATACCTTTAGGTCTCAAGTCAAATGTCACTTCCAGATAAAGTAGTTAGGAAATCCCTTCCCCCTTCCCTCCCTCACTACCACCAACTACTCTTTACCACTTCACCTGTTTGCTGTCCTCATAAGTCATAATTATTTTGTCCATTAATTTCTCTATTTGGTCACTGTCTCCCCTATTGAATATGAGCTCTATGAGGAAAAGGATCTTGTTTTACCATTACTAGTGTGTCCCCCATGTCTTCACAGTGCAATGGAGTACACCAAGTAGATGCCTGACCAGGTGTGGAGTCATTACAGGAGAGGAGTGGCTGTGAAAGCTGGAGCTGTTTTGTTTTTTGGGTTTTTTTTTAGAGAGAAAGAGTGTATGCACATGCATAGGGGTGGTGGGGCAGAGGGAGAGGAAGAGAGAATCTTAAGCAGGCTCCGTGCCCACTGCTCAGCTGTCAGCACAGAGCCCTATCTGGGGCTTAATCTCATGACCTTGAGATCATGACCTGAGCCAAAATAAAGAGTCAGATGCTTAACCGACTGGGCCACCCAGGCGCCCAAGCTGGAGCCGTTTTTTGTGTAGATAAAAAGTTTGGTTTTTATTCCATAGATGATGATAGAGCCTGTAGAGGATTTTGGAACAGGAGAGTGACATAATGACAGCAGGATTTTGACAAAATAACTTTGTGGGTGGCATGCTTCTGAACAATGATATTAAATAATAGTTTGTCTTCAGGGTTCTTGCTGACCATGTCCATGCCCTCCACCTCTTTAGAACCCAAAGATTTTCAGCTGTCCACCTTTCTCCTGCCAAGGGGAAAACTTATTTGTGGAGTGAGATATTAGAGAATTATTTCTGATACTTCCAGGAAATTTTGCATTTTAGAAAAAGAGCTGATGCTTCATCTTGGCCCCTGGGTTCCAGACCTAGTTTCAACTCCGGCATGCTCTGTGGCCTCAGATAAGTCCCTTCATGTCTTTGAGCCTAAATTTCTTCTTCTGTAAAATAAGAAGGATGGGCTAGATGCCAGTCCTATGATCTCATTATGGTTGTCTCTAATTTAAGACTGGAACATTTTGATAAATAATCAGGGATTTAAAAAATAAAAAAATAATTTAAGGATAAAAAAATTTCAAAATTCCTAGTTACTCTATTCACTAATTTCAAAATTTCCTAATCAATGGCCAAGAAAAACTGTTAACATATACTTCCCTAGATTACAGGTAAGTTGGTTTATTTACCTTGCTACCTTTTCTTGTGTTCTGCTTCCTCCTCCACCAAGGGCCCAGAAATATGCAGCATTCACTTGTGAGACACGGTCTCAGGAGACAAATAAGTATCTACTGCTTCTG
Source organism: Phoca vitulina (assembly GCF_004348235.1). Taxonomy (NCBI): domain Eukaryota; kingdom Metazoa; phylum Chordata; class Mammalia; order Carnivora; family Phocidae; genus Phoca; species Phoca vitulina. The sequence goes on from NW_022589723.1 coordinate 27,711,444, forward strand.
CATTTATAACACTATCATGAGCCAGAAAATGATCATGGACCAGAATCATCTTGAGGATGGCAAAGACAGGTTCAGCCAGTGAATGAAATATCACAGAGCTTTCCAATGACGCGAAAGAAAGACTCGCACCTAAAGAAATCCTATTGCCACTGCCCAGCCCATGTCCTGCCTCTTGCCCACCCTCCTCCCCCAACCATAATCCACCCTCAGAAACTTCCTGCCACATGCCTTCACAGCCTCCAACAGATAGAAATTTAGTAAGTCCCAGAAAGATTTCCACAGAATACAAATGCAGCATCTGAGCAGTGTTTTATGGTTAGGATGTACAACAAATTGCCACACCTGTTTAAACTCCTGTAGAAACGTGTACCTCCCCCTCCCCTTCAGCCTTCCTCCTCATCTCCCCATTTCCCCATGTCCACAAATGCCAGCACTCTTACTACTTCTGGAAGCTTGGATGACTTTCCCTCCAAGACTTCTGAGGTGGAGTCAGCCTGGTGGTTTTTGAAACTTCCCTTGTGTTCTATTAAATTGAAAGATTGTTTTTAGAAGACAGAAAATACTGGTGGAGCATGGTGGTGGTCTTCTCAGAGCATGTCAGGATAATCAATCTTTTTAAAGACCAGCAGGCGTGAAGTGTGACATGCTCAAGTGCTCAGATCCGACATGTCTGACTTGCTGGAGTCTCTGTTTGAGGAGGATAATTTATCATATCTTAATCATGGAACTGGTAGAATTAATTGTTTCCCATGCATGTATGTATGTGATCCTGCATATGTCCCTGAGTATGACAGAGTCATTTGGCAGGCCATCCTCTCCTTTTGTTTCCTACATGAATCTCTCTCACCTTAAATCTGCCTTTCCTCTTTCCCTTCAAATCCGTAAGGTAAAAATTTCAGTCTGCATATTCAAAACACAAAAAAGAGCATACTTAAATGTCTTCTGATATTATTTCAGAACAAGATAGAATTCATTAAATAGAAATTAATCAAGTTGTACTCATAATCACAAGTCATCTAATGAAGACTAGACCCTACTCTAAGCCATTGGAACAAGGAAGGTACCGGCATGCATAGGAACTGGTTGGGTAGGAACTAGGCAGCCCGTGATCTCAGCCTTCAATCTTGCTGTGAAATACAGAGACAGTACTGGAGTTCAGACTGTGGCCACAGAGGCTCTTATCCACTTCGTTCTGTGAAAAGTTTATGTGAAGTTTACTTAATGTATCTAGGCCATAGGTAACTCACATGTAAAACTGATATGATAGTGCTCAGATAGAAAATGAAGTAAATAAAGCAGTTCATTTGAAATGCTTAGCTCAGGGGCGCCTGGGTGGCTCAGTCAGTTGGGTGTCCGCCTTCGGCTCAAGTCACGATCCCAGGGTCCTGGGATTGAGCCCCACATCAGGCTCCCTGCTCAGCGGGGGGCCTGCTTCTCCTTTTCCCTCTGCCCATCCCCCCTGCTTGTGCCTGGGCGCACACACACTCTCTGTGTCAAATAAATAAAATATTAAAAAAAAATGAAATGCTTAGCTCAGTGACTGGTCCATCAAAAGTGCTCAATAGATATTATGGGGCTACTCATGTAATGGTGAGGAAGACACATTCAGAGGCAGTGGTCTCCAAAGGAGGTCCCGAGGTCATCCTTTGGGAGCATAAGACGACATCATGATTTCTTTTGATACATGTATTTTGTCTACAAAGGAGAGATATTAGCTTCATTCATATATGAGTCAACCTGTAACTTCCCTCAGTCTATGTGTCAGTGTCCAAGCAACCTGGTTGGCAGAAAAGCTACCCTGAGGAAGAAGTGCTTGTCAGAACAAGGCCAAGTGGACAGTGGAGGCCTGGCACTCGTCTTCGTGTCAGTGTGTTGAGATGAATTAGGATGTGTGTAGTTGGGTGAGTTTGGCAATATTATATATAGTTTACCCTTGAACAACACAGGTGTTAGGAGAGCCAACCCCCTATGCAGTCAAAAATCTGCTATAACTTTTGACTCCCCGAATACTTAATTAGTAATAGTCTACCTACTATTGACTGGAAGCCTAACTGCTAACATACTCAATTAACACATATCTTGTATGATATATGTTTATATATTGTATTCTCACAATAAAATAAGGTAGAAAAAAGAAAATGTAATTAAAATTAAAAGGAAGATAAAATACATTTACAATACTGTACTGTATTTACCAAAATATCTGCATATATGTGGACCTGCATAGTTCAAACCTGTGTTGTTCAAGGACAAGTGTAGTTTAAACCAAATTAACCCTCATAAAATAGACAAATGACTAAAAAAGAATTCCTGCTTTACTTAAAAGAAGTATTAAAGATACTGTAATAATTGTGGAGGGTCTGAGGTTTTAACCCACTTGCAAGCTAACAAGCTGGTCTGCCACGTTTCATGGATGCTGTCAGAAGACGCAAGACTCCTGGGTCAGAGACAAAGGACTTTATTACTCCCGGCACAAGAGGCAGCAGGAACCTCATGTTTGTCCTGGCTACCTCTGTCCTTAAGTCCCACAGGGCCAACAGAGACAGCCTGGGTGGATGCTGCACATTCAGTGTGCTTGTACCACAGCTGAAAATGCCTGAGCGAAGGAAACCCAAATATTTTATAATGGAACCACTAGAAAACCTGCCCAAACCTTGCCCCAGAGAAAGATATTATCTTTATAATACTGAACAGAAAACAAACTTGCTCTCTGCTCCAGTGGGAGCCACTATTTTTATGTTTCAAGGCTGTTTGCTATACAAACATCCTTGGAAAGACAGCCTAGAATGAATGCTGTCACAGCTTCTGCTCTGAAGATGAGCAAAAAAAGTGAGAGACCCATGAAGAACTGTCTCACAGAAGATATTATGTACTAATGAAGTACAAATGAAAAGAAGCCGAGCTTATACTTCTAGTCAAGAAGGAGAAAGTCCTTTTATAAGATATAAACGATGATGATCTAATTAGAATAAGGTCAGCTAAAAAAATGAGAAATGATAAAAGACTATCTGAAATATAGATATATATCTATTCTGATGAAGTATAAGCCTTAATGCACTTATAATATATTGTGCCCTGAAATATTAGCAAATGATAATAGCATATTCATATAATTTACAGATATATATACATTTAAGTAGAGAAATAAAATTGTGGATCATTGCTCAATTTGCTTAACTTTGGGAGATATGCATTCCTATCCCTGCTCCAGAGACTAGACTGGTATGATATGCTGGGAATTGGAAGGATTCCAGGATACAAAAAACATTGGTGTAATTTCCTTCTCATTCTAAGCTCTCTCTAGTAATAGCAAAAGTAAAACCTTCCAAAGAGCTTCTAGATCATGGTTTTGTTGTTGTTGTTACAGAACAATTTTTGGCTCTATAAAGAAGGCAGAAGTCATTTTTTTTTTTAAAGATTTTATTTATTCATTTGAGAGAGAGACAGAGAGAGAGCACAAGTAGGCAGAGTGGCAGGCAGAGGGAGAGGGAGAAGCAGGCTTCTGGCAGAGCAGGGAGCCGGATGCGGGGCTCGATCCCAGGACCCCAGGATCATGACCTGAGCCGAAGGCAGCCGCTTAACCGACTGAGCCACCCAGGCGCCCCTGCAGAAGTCATTCTTAAGTGCCTTGACCACTTCTTGAATTGGATTCAACTGGATAAGGAAATTTAAACTTTCTCCAAATCTCTGGAAGCCAGTTCCTCCAGGGAACGAAATTTTCCATTGGGCTGAATGAGACCCTCCACCTGCTGAGGAAGGCAGAGCCATGCCATGGTGGAGTAGGTCCTGGGACAACTAAAATTGTATACCTCTTCCCAAATTCCCCCACCTCAAACTTTTCAATCAAATTCAAATTAGCATCAGGGTAAACAAAAGAGGAAAGTGGCTCACAAATGGCCAGGAGGGATGGGGCGAGGGGACTGTTGCAGGATGTTCTGGTTATTAGTGATGATGCATCTCTGCTTTGCCTTCCAGAGAAATGTTTTGCTGTTTCTTTGTCTTGGACTTTCTTTGTATATAAGGCAGCTCCTCATTTCCTTCTTGCTCTCCCAGGCTTTGCCATCAGTCCTGGCAATTCCTCAACGGGGAGCCTAAGCATTTGCTCTTGTTTAGGACCTCTGGGAGTCTGTTTTCACAATTGTTTGGCACAGAGACACTTAGAAAAGCACAAAGGGGTCACCCTTGGCTTAGCAACACAGCTACGGAATGGCCCTAGTGCCTGTTTAGCAGCAAAGGCAGCTAACTCCATTTCTCCATCCTATAGTCAAAAGACTGGAGTAGAAATCCTTATTTACTCAAAATAAGGGAGCACTTGTTTGGTACTGCAGAGATTTTGAGGTCCCACAATGCTGTGTTTGAATACTGGCTCATCTCCTGCCAACAGTGTAATCATGGATTCATTGCATTGTCTTTCCATGCCTTGGAGTCCTCATCTGTTCACCTGGGTTGATACTCATATTCCTCTTATGCAAATTTGGAGCAAATGCATGGCATGGGGTGGGCACTCAATGAACAGTAGTTATACTTCCCTTTTCTCCTATCTTATTAAATTAAGGATAGAAATGTTCTTTTTAACCTTTAAAGGTATTATTGTTGTTATTATTATTATTATTATTTGGTTGTGATTTCTTTCCCTAGGTTTTCTCTGAGGTCTCCTGAGTCTACAACATTTTGTCCTAATGGAAAGGGCCTTTTACACCTCTTCTGAGATGGGGATGGTGGTGGTGGAAGGAGTGAATTAGTAAATAGTCAAATACTGGCAGCTAAGATAGAAGCCTAGTTCATTAATCTGCGTTTCAGAAAAGTAGAAAGCAAGAAGGAGTTAAATGTACGAGGAATTTATTACAGAGCCTGTGCGATAAAATGGGGCAAAGGTGGGAGATCTGGGACAGCTGTCAGACTATCATGAAAGTCTGGTTACTCGGTGAAAAGGAGAGAGAGATTGGGTGGAAGCATCCGAGACTGCCATGTGGGTTAAGGGAGGTTCTACAAGGCTGTTGGGGAGTCTTCACCAAAGCTGGCTGTCAGTGGAGTTCTGTCTCCCAGAAATGCTTGCCTTAGTACTCCTGTCACTCCTAGGCCATGGTTGAGAGAAACCCGTAAAAGGCATGGCCTCAATGTAAATGCAGGGATGGCTTTCAAAATGGCACAGCTTGGCCCTTGCTTAATTGCACCCCTGTACTGGAGACCTGTTAGGTGACTTCTCTTGTCTGTCATAGGTCAGCCTCCACACATCCTCCTGCCCTCCTTGGGACAACTCCAGAATTAAACACAGGAGGCAGTCTTCCCTTTTGTTGTAGGACTTGAAGGTGAACACGGAATTCATGTTGTACTCAAAAACATCTCCCCGTGTCCTACCAAAATGACCAAAATCCCACAACTGGGAATTTATCTCCAAAGGTCTTCACAGTCTTCTTAGGAAAGGATTAATTTAATAGCTTCCAAGATAAACAGCTTATGCAACTGAGCACCAGGTCAAGAAGGGAGGGTGGGTGAAGTGGTGACAGTAGTAGGGGTGGTATTGGAGGGTAGGGGGCACAATCATGTGGAGCAAGAGCCCTGGCTGAGCCCTGACAAGACAACTGCAAACTTCAATGATTTTCCCAAAAGAGTACCAGCATGAGCATTTGACTGATCCTCACAAAAAACATGCCTTTGACAGGGGAGGAAGTATGCCTTTAAGACCTAAAAAGGTGCCCATGCATTCTCTCCAGTGGCCTTCCAGGGATACCTTCATGTTGGTGAAGTTCGGGAAGGCCTCCCAATGTGGCACAAAGTTTCCAAGAGCTTATGTGTGTTCTTTGGCTCCCTGAGCACATTGGCTGGCAAATCTGGACCCACAGCTTTGAGCTCCTCAGTCTCCTCAGTGGCCGAACAATTGTGTTCTCCTGCAAGTGCAGCAGAGTCACTGGATACTCGGGCTCCTAGGGCTGCAGCATGTATCAGTTGTTGGCTAGACCTGAATATCTGGTAGAGGGCAGACCTAAAAACACCCTGGAAACTTTCCCAGAGATACATTTCTCCTAGGCCAAGAGCAAAACACAAGTGATCCATTATGAACTTATTAATAACTGTCACATTTCTGTCAGGGCAACAGAAGAGCCAGTTTGGGGGCTTGGTACTTTGAGTTCTCTATCGTAAGTCAGGATGCCAGGATGGCCTAAAGCCATGACTGTGAAACCAGACTGCACTTCAGAATACCAGGGGGTCTTTGAACAAAGATGAGTTCCCCAGGCCTTACTACTGGAGAGTCCTATTAAGGAAGAGGGCTTGGGAACCTCTATTGTAAAAGCCTTCCTCACCTCCCTCAATCATTCTGATGTCCCACCATATATATTATCAGCCAAAAGCCCAGTCACCAAAGTAGCCCCAGTAGCCACTGAACTGTGCTTACTCAAGAGTTTTTCTTGACCTGAATTAAATCCTTTTTGGAACAAGCTGGGGTATAACCAATGAAATAACATAAGATACAGCTAATTTCCACATATCAAAGTTGAGTGGGTCCCCTGGAAAGAGACTCTGAGATGGAGATTAGCATGCAGGGCTATCAGGGAAAGCTCCTGGGAAAAGCACCTGTGGAAGGGAGTGGAAGAAATCCAGACTGGGCAGAGGGAGATGGGAGCTGTGATGAAGTCCCACCGCAAGCTCCAGGGGACCCCAACAGGGAGTTGAGGTCCTCTAAAGTTGTCCTGAGTTGGGGCAGGGGGCTGGGCCTTTATACCCTTATGTCAGTCATTGATATACCCTTATGTCAGTCATCGAATTGAATGTGGGCTGCCACGCAGAGAGGTGAGACCTTTGGCGAAGCAGTTTTCATCAAAAAAGGCAATGCCCAAAAAGGGCTGACAGCTGAGGGCTGCCTTCTGTGAGCACTCCGGGCACTTGGAGGGAGAAGTCCTTTATTCTGCCCAGGGGAATCTGGGCAGAAGGGCATGGAATCTACCACACTGGGGTTAAACTTCAGATGGGATTCATTTCTTTTTAGGCTAGTATGAAATTCAGCATCCCCTGCCTTTCATAAACTCACTATTAGTATGAGCTCCCGGATGCCAAAGAAGAGTCCAGAGGGTACATTTCCCAATCTAAGAGACCTTAAGTGAACAATTTACATGTGGTAAGAAAGTGTGACACTAGACTGGGCATTTGACTCTTAGATTTGATAGAAGAGAAAGGTGAGAGCGAAAAAAGAAGAGGTGAGAATACTTGGTTATGTGCTGTACTAATGGGAACAAAATTGTATACACAACACCCATGTGGGCCAACAAGGTTTACTCCTCTGTTCATCATTAACTCGGGGTAAGTATGCATTAGCAGATAATTGGAGGCAAGAGATTATATCAATTCCCTGAATCGTATCATAAAAAAAAGTGCTTTACTACAACCACCCGTTCCCCCAATAAAACACACCGTACCCCTAATCCCACACTATATCCACAGAGAATTGGGCTCCCAATAGCATAAAATATCTGATTCATCATGAAGAGGCTTATTATGGTAGAAAATAATGCCACCAAGGCTGAATCATAGATATTTGACTTTGCTGATTTCATATGCCTCTGCTAAGTTTCACAGCCGATAGATTCCCCTAATCCCTCAGTAATTATTAGAGACATCTAGGAAAAAAAACCTTACCACATTCTTTTGATGAGAATGATTGTTTGGTATTCCTATTTATTTATTCACTTGTAATGAGCAAGAGACACTTGGTGAGCCTGTTCTGTTCCTCTATCAGATTCCTTTACGCATAAATTATTTGAGGGTAAGATTTATGCTCAAAGAATAATGAGGTAAACAGGAGCAAAGGGAATAATTTAAAAGCAATTCATAACAAGGAAGTGATCACATACATACCGAGAGCATGAAGAACCCCATCCTGTTGCTCTGTTTTGTTTGAAGTCAAGTCAAAGGAGAATTTAATCCCAGGGACCATTTTTCCAATGAAACCCCAAAATGCTTTTTGTTTTAACCATTTCACAACCTGAGACCTGACTGCTGAGAAACAGTCTGCACCTCTGTTAAGATCATTTTGGCTTACTTTTATTTTCTGAATTAATTCATTGGGTTTTTTCCCCTAAAAGTTTCTTCTTGGAGAAAGAGAGTTCATCATTAATCGAAACTATGTTTGATTCGCCAAATGTTTTTAAACAATTTACAAAAACTTAAAAAGAGCCAAGCTTGGAATGTAATTCATATGCAAAGACTTTTGATCAAGCCAAAAAAGCACTACTTACACAATGAACAAGTAACTTTGTGACTAGAATTGCAAACAGAAACATAATTTGCTAATGGCTTGTTCCTGAAGGCAGACCTCATTCCTATTCAGCTGGATAGGGATCAAACCATTCTGAACACCTACGAACTCAACAGATCAAATAAAAGAATAACAGCAACTTTCTGAACAGAAAAGCGACCACTTTCTGGAAGGTAGGATGTGCGGAGAAGTGAATCTGAGGCGATATTCGGGAGGATAGACAGCGGGGGAGGGGGCCTCCATCAGCCGCTTCTGGCAAGTGATAGAGCTGCGGAGCACAAAATCGGAACTTTTAGAAGTCTGCTCCGCTGAGGGACGTCGCTCCAGTGGCTAAGCGGGGGGTGCAACCCTCGTGGGACAGTGTGGTCTCAGGACCCTTGGGGTACAGGAAGACCGGGGTGCCTGAGTGCGGCAGAGCTCCCAGGTATCAGAGTGGGGAAGCCGGCCGCAGAGACGGAGCCGAAGAGAGAGCTCACAGCCCGGGGTTGCCATAAACCGTGATCTGCGGCACAGCCGGGCCACTGCTCCTCCAGCAGGGACCCAACAAGCGGCAGATCCGGGGAGACTCCCCTTCCTCCCCTGGGAGGAGCTGCACGGGAGCACACTGCAGGGATCTGCTGGGTTTGGAGACTCCACACCGAGTCGGGTGCCAGAGATAGAAACGCTTGGTCACAGGCCGGGTGAGCACGGAGTGCTGCCGGAGACTGGGGAGACGGGAGTGATTGACTGCTTTTCTCTCGGGGCTCACTGAGGAGCGGGGCTCCAAGTTCTCGGCTCCTCCGGGGCAGAGATTGGGAGGCCACCATTTTCACTCTCGGCCTCCAAAGCTGTACAGAAAGCTTGCAGGGAACAAAAGCTCCCGAGAGCAAACCCGAGCACATTACTTAGCCCGGACCGGCAAGGGCGGGGCAGTTCCACCTCCAGCAAAGACATTTGGGAACCAT
>NW_022589723.1:27720738-27726338 GCF_004348235.1 Phoca vitulina
ATAGTAGTTACCCTTATTTTTGGCATATATATATAAGTTGTTCTCTCTTTAAAATTTTGAGATACAGTTTCTTCTAACAGATCAAAATATACCCTAAATTTCTAGTGTATGGCTTTGTTCTAGTCTCCTGCCTGATCACATTACCTCCCTTTTTTTTCCAAATCCTCTTCTTTCTTTTTTCAAACAATTTCTTATCAATTCCTATAAAATTTTTTATAATTTTCATCTCTACAGTCATATTCCATCCCTTCATCGTATTAACCCTTATTTTTGCACATATATAAGTTTTTCTTTCTTTAAAATTTTGGGAGGCACTTTCTTCTAGCAGACCAAAATACACCCAAAATCTAGTGTGTGGCACTGATCTATGCACCAGCCTGATCATATTTGATCATATTCTGTTTTTTTTTTGTTTTGTTCTGTTTTTGTTTGTTTTTATCTTTTTCTTTTTCTTTCTTTCCCTTTCTTTTCCCCCGGTTTCAGGTCTTTTCTGATTTGTTTAGAGTATATTTTCTGGGGATGTTGTTACCCTGTTAGCATTTTGTTCTCTCATTCATCTATTCTCCTCTGGACAAAATGACAAGATGGAAAAAATCACCTCAACAAAAAGAACAAGAGGCAGTACCAACTGCCAGGGACCTACTCAATACAGACATTAGTACAATGTCAGACCTAGAGTTCAGAATGATGATTTTAAAGATACTAAGCTGGGCTTGAAAAAAGCATGGAAGTTACTTCTGGAGAAATAAAAGAACTAAAATCTAACCAAGTCAAAATCAAAAAGGCTATTCATGAGGTGCAATAAAAAATGGGGGCGCTAACTGCTAGGATAAATGAGGCAGAAGAGAGAATCAGTGATATAGAAGACCAAATGATGGAAAATAAAGAAGCTGAGAAAAAGAGAGATAAACAACTACTGGATCACGAGGGCAGAATTCGAGAGATAAGCGATACCATAAGACAAAACAACGTTAGAATAATTGGGATCCCAGAAGAAGAAGAAAGAGAGAGAGGGGTAGAAGGTATATTGGAGCAAATTATAGCAGAGAACTTCCCTAATTTGGGGAAGGAAACAGGCGTCAAAATCCAGGAGGCACAGAGAAACCCTCTCAAAATCAATAAAAATAGGTCAACACCCCGATATCTAATAGTAAAACTTACGAGTCTCAGAGACAAAGAGAAAATCCTGAAAGCAGCTCGGAGAAGAGATATGTAACCTACAATGGTAGAAACATTAGATTGCCAACAGCCCTATCCACAGAGACCTGGCAGGCCAGAAAGGACTGGCAGGATATATTCAGAGCACTAAATGAGAAAAATATGCAGCCAAGAATACTATATCCAGCTAGGCTGTCATTGAAAATTGAAGGAGAGATAAAAAGCTTTCAGGACAAACAAAAACTAAAGGAATTTGCAAACACGAAACCAGCCCTACAAGAAATCTTGAAAGGGGTCCTCTAAGCAAAGAGAGAGCCTAAAAGCAACATAGACCAGAAAGGAACACAGACAATATACAGTAACAGTAACCTTATAGGCAATACAATGGCACTAAATTCCTATCTTTCAATAGTTACCCTGAATGTAAATGGGCTAAATGCCCCAATCAAAAGACACAGGCTATCAGACTGGATTAAAAAACAAGACCTATCGATATGCTGTCTGCAAGAGACTCATTTTAGACCCAAAGACACCCCCAGATTGAAAGTGAAGGGGTGGAAAACCATTTACCATGCTAATGGACACCAAAAGAAAGCTGGGGTGGCAATCCTTATATCAGACAAATTAGATTTTAAACCAAAGACTGTAATAAGAGATGAGGAAGGACACTATATCCTACTTAAAGGGTCTATCCAACAAGAAGATCTAACAATTGTAAATATCTATGCCCCTAACATGGGAGCAGCCAAGTATATAAGGCAATTAATAACAAAAGCAAAGAAACACATCGACAACAATACGATAATAGTGGGGGACTTTAATGCCCCCCTCACTGAAATGGACAGATCATCTAAGCAAAAGATCAACAAGGAAATAAAGACTTTAAATGACACACTGGACCAAATGGACTTCACAGACATATTCAGAACATTCCATCCCAAAGCAATGGAATACACATTCTTCTCTAGTGCCCATGGAACATTCTCCAGAATAGATCACATCCTAGGTCATAAATCAGGTCTCAACCAGTACCAGAAGATTGGGATCATTCCCTGCCTATTTTCGGACCACAATGCTTTGAAACTAGAACTCAATCACAAGAGGAAAGTCAGAAAGAACTCAAATACATGGAGGCTAAAGAGCATCCTACTAAAGAATGAATGGGTCAACCAGGAAATTAAAGAAGAATTAAAAAAATTCATGGAAACCAATGAAAATGAAAACACAACTATTCAAAATCTTTGGGATGCAGCAAAGGCAGTCCTGAGGAAAGTATATAGCAATACAAGCCTTTCTCAAGAAACAAGAAAGGTCTCAAATACACAACCTAACCCTACACCTAAAGGAGCTGGAGAAAGAACAGCAAATAAAGCCGAAACCCAGCAGGAGAAGAGAAATAATAAAGATCAGAGCAGGAATCAATGAAATAGAAACCAAAAGAACAGTAGAACAGATCAACGAAACTAGGAGCTGGTTCTTTGAAAGAATTAACAAGATTGATAAACCCCTGGCCAGGCTTATCAAAAAGAAAAGAGAAATGACCCAAATCAACAAAATCATGAATGAAAGAGGAGAGATCACAACCAACACCAAAGAAATACAAACAATTATAAGAACATATTATGAGCAACTCTATGCCAGCAAATTAGATAACCTGGAAGAAATGGATGCATTTCTAGAGACGTATCAACTACCAAAACTGAACCAGGAAGAAATAGAAAACCTGAACAGACCTATAACCACTAAGGAAATTGAAGCAGTCATCAAAAATCTCCCAACAAACAAAAGCCCAGGGCCAGATGGCTTCCCAGGGGAATTCTACCAAACATTTCAAGAAGAATTAATACCTGTTCTTCTGAAAGTGTCCCAAAAAATAGAAATGGAAGGAAAACTTCCAAACTCATTTTATGAGGCCACCATTACCTTGATCCCAAAACCAGACAAAGACCCCATCAAAAAGGAGAATTACAGACCAATATCCTTGATGAACATGGATGCCAAAATTCTCACCAAAATACTAGCCAATAGGATACAACAGTACATTAAAAGGATTATTCACCACAACCAAGTGGGATTTATCCCTGGGCTGGAAGGTTGGTTCAACATCCACAAATCAATCAACGTGATACAATACATTAACAAAAGAAAGAACAAGAATCATATGATCCTGTCAATAGATGCAGAAAAAGCATTTGACAAAGTACAGCATCCTTTCTTGATCAAAACTCTTCAGAGTATAGGGATAGAGGGTACATACCTCAATATCATAAAAGCCATCTATGAAAAACCCACAGCGAATATCATTCTCAATGGGGAAAAACTGAGAGCTTTCCCCCTAAGGTCAGGAACGTGGCAGGGATGTCCACTATCACCACTGCTATTCAACATAGTATTAGAAGTCCTAGCCACAGCAATCAGACAACAAAAAGAAATAAAAGGCATCTGAATCGGCAAAGAAGAAGTCAAACTCTCACTCTTTGCAGATGATATGATACTTTATGTGGAAAACCCCAAAGACTCCACCCCAAAACTGCTAGAACTCATACAGGAATTCAGTACAGTGGCAGGATATAAAATCAATGCACAGAAGTCAGTGGCCTTCCTATACACCAACAAGACAGAAGAAAGAGAAATTAAGGAGTCGATCCCATTTACAATTGCACCCAAAACCATAAGATACCTAGGAATAAATCTAACCAAAGAGGCAAAGGATCTGTACTCAGAAAACTATAAAATACTCATGAAAGAAATAGAGGAAGACACAAAGAAATGGAAAAACGTTCCATGCTCATGGATTGGAAGAACAAATATTGTGAAGATGTCAATGCTACCTAGAGCAATCTACACATTCAATGCAATCCCCATCAAAATACCATCCACTTTTTTCAAAGAAATGGAACAAATAATCCTAAAATTTGTATGGAACCAGAAAAGACTCCGAATAGCCAGAGGAATGTTGAAAAAGAAAAGCGAAGCTGGCAGCATCACAATTCCGGACTTCCAGCTCTATTACAAAGCTGTCATCATCAAGACAGTATGGTACTGGCACAAAAACAGACACATAGATCAATGGAACAGAATAGAGAGCCCAGAAATGGACCCTCAACTCTATGGTCAACTAATCTTTGACAAAGCAGGAAAGAATGTCCAATGGAAAAAAGACAGTCTCTTCAACAAATGGTGTTGGGGAAATTGGACAGCCACATGCAGAAGAATGAAACTGGACCATTTCCTTACACCACACACAAAAATAGACTCCAAATGGTTGAAAGACCTAAAAGTGAGACAGGAGTCCATCAAAATCCTAAAGGAGAACACAGGCAGCAACCTCTTTGACCTCAGCCGCAGCAATTTCTTCCTAGAAACATCACCAAAGGCAAGGAAAGCAAGGGCAAAAATGAACTATTGGGACTTCATCAAGATAAAAAGCTTTTGCACAGCAAAAGAAACAGTCAACAAAACCAAAAGACAACCGACAGAATGGGAGAAGATATTTGCAAATGACATATCAGATAAAGGGCTAGTATCCAAAATCTATAAAGAACTTCTTAAGCTCAACACCCAAAGAACAAATGATCCAATCAAGAAATGGGCAGAAGACATGAACAGACATTTTTCCGAAGAAGACATCCAAATGGCCAACAGACACATGAAAAAGTGCTCAACATCGCTCGGCATCAGGGAAATCCAAATCAAAACCTCAATGAGATACCACCTCACACCAGTCAGAATGGCTAAAATTAACAAGTCAGGAAACGACAGATGTTGGCGGGGATGCGGAGAAAGGGGAACCCTCCTACACTGTTGGTGGGAATGCAAGCTGGTGCAACCACTCTGGAAAACAGTATAGAGGTTCCTCAAAAAGTTGAAAATAGAGCTACCCTACAACCCAGCAATTGCATTACTGGGTATTTACCCCAAAGATACAAATGTAGGGATCTGAAGGGGCACCTGCACCCCAATGTTTATAGCAGCAATGTCCACAATAGCCAAACTGTGGAAAGAGCCGAGATGTCCATCGACAGATGAATGGATAAAGAAGATGTGGTATATATACACAATGGAATATTATGCAGCCATCAAAAGGAATGAGATCTTGCCATTTGCAACGATGTGGACGGAACTGGAGGGTGTTACACTGAGCGAAATAAGTCAATCAGAGAAAGACATGTATCATATGACCTCACTGGATATGAGGAATTCTTAATCTCAGGAAACAAACTGAGGGTTGCTGGAGTGGTGGGGGGTGGGAGGGATGGGGTGGCTGGGTGATAGACACTGGGGAGGGTATGTGCTATGGTGAGCGCTGCGAACTGTGCAAGACTGTTGAATCACAGATCTGTACCTCTGAGACAAATAATACATTATATGTTAAAAAAAAAAAAAGAAGAAGATAGCAGGAGGGGAAGAATGAAGGGGGGGAAATCGGAGGGGGAGACGAA